>NC_090280.1:9710303-10013333 GCF_037392515.1 Haliotis asinina
TACTCCAGCAAATGTAACACGAATAGCTATATTTGTCTACCAAAGTGACTGTCCAGTTGGTTCTGCACATGACAGAAATTTGGAGACCTACAGAATTCGGAGGTTGACATTAACCAGATTGGCCCATGAGTCATCGCCTTCTGACGTAGGACTCTAGGCAAAAACTGTAGATATTTTATACAAATGTGAAGCCCAAACACAAAAGAATAGGCTATTAGACTCAAAACATGGTATGTCCAACACAGGGCTTGACATGACCAGCCGATTGATAGAATCGGGCCCATTCAACCACCCGTCTAGGTGAAGTCAGGGCCAAAGTGGTGTGTTGAGCAGTAGGAACACGGTTCCAAGAAACCACTGCCCTCAACCACCAGGATCCCCTCCTCCACCGACACAGGGCCGCAACCCACGGCAAACGGGTTGGTGGACCAAATATCCCCCCGGGTCCACTACGGGAGTGTCGGCGAGCTCTTGGCGTTACCCAGCACCCACCACGAGGAGGTGGCTCGCCACGGGTGCCCATAGAAACAAAGAAGCTGTTACCTATAAAGTATTATACTTTTCTATTATCCACTTCTAAACAGCCAATCAAACAGATCATGTGGCTATCTTGGCGAAACATCGAATGATTTTCACTGTAATACCAAATATCGTTTTCCATGGAAGACACTCCGTCATTAGCCATCTATGAGTCCTGTTATGTGAGGAGACGCTATGTTTGCTTTTCGATTTAAGCTGTAAGAACAGACCTTTTAACGTATGATTCATGACGAGTAGACGTATTGCAAATGATGTCTGTGTGTCTATTAATGCCTCGTCCATACAACCCAGTGGTAAACATCGTGAGCATCAATCTAATCAGACTGGACACGATGACAACCAAGATATGTGCAGACCTAAAACCATTGGCGAAATGACTAGACAATCACACAAACACACAAAAAAATTATGATATGAATATAAATAGGTATGATAAAAATCATAATTATGTATTCATGCTACTTTGCAAATCGTTAACAAAACGAAACATACACCTCATTGTAGGATGCCTGCGTTTGTGTGTATTGAATTTATGTATGGTTTAGTACTAGGAACACAAAATATGGTAACTTAGTGGGTAGAGTGTCGAAAAACTGGGTTTCATTCTCAGCAAAAGAACAACGCGTGAAACCCATTTCTAATATCCTCCGTCGTGATATTGCCAAGCACTCAATACAAAAAGTAAGTTAACATTTCAATATATCCCATACGGGAATAGATAATTTCAAGGGACTATCTGCTCACTTATGGCGGATAAACCATATGAGTGAATATTGAGTGTGAGGAAAGGATTTCCATTCCATTTCCAGTTTCGCAGGCGGCTCATGTCGCGAAAAGAAGGACTGAGAGTTTCTGAAGTGTTTCGAGACTTCCATTTGCTTTCTTTGATTCCAGGTGTATAATGGCACAGGCAGCCTGCTAGCATCTCTGTCAGGTTCGCATTCAGGGTATACCGTTCAGCCGTCCACCTACTATCGTATGGAATTTACGTCAGACGTGTCTATCGGATCATCCGGCTTCAGGGCTGTGTGGACTTGTGCGTAACTTCCACTGTCCATATATACTATAATTATGTTCACAGAGTTACAATTTCATAGTATACCTTAGATACCTCAAATATGACTGTTGCATGTACATTAACACTTCCACTATGACGGTTGAATCAAGGCCTCGCTCGTCTTGATGAAGATCAATCCTTAATTTAATAGATGTAATGTACAAAGCTCAGTTATGGTACTGTAGCGAGTGAATTAAAATACACCTTTTCGGTATAACGTACTCCAGCATCTGCATGATGTTAAGATGATGTTATGAGCCTCTTCGTGTTGTTGAGAGTGACCTGGCAAGGGGACTGAGTGCTGACATATATATTGCCAGGTCAAAAGCTTCGAAACATTTTATTAGAGTCCTGTTGCTCACTGTCAGATAGGGGTTCATGCTGAAATATTTGTACAGCATCTGATCTGACACGTGGAACGGCATGGGATTACAAGAATGCCAAAGAGGCTATTCATTCTGTAATGACCATCAACACATAGGACATACCTCCACAAACTGCCAGCTTTTCATAGTCTCTAATGCCATCACACCTACTTTCACAGCTATTCCTACGATATCTGGCTTACCAACACCATACAAAGTAAACGAGTCAAGAAGAGTGATGTTGGACTGTAGTTCCTACACTCAGTCATCTACCAAAGAAACCTACACCTGGACGTACAAGGGTTCCACTGTCAGTCCGGGGCCTGTACTGTACATTGAGAACATCAAGAAGAATCAAGCTGGCCAGTACACCTGCACTGCCACAAACTCAGTTGGTCCTGCGTCAGCAGCAGTCCTCGTAGTCGTACAATGTGAGTGGCGTCATGGCGTAACAGACATCACGTCTTTGATCACGATTGTTGTTTAACGAGTAAGGACATATATAATAATGTTTGTTTGTTTGGAACGAAAATAGAAATGATTGTCGTTTAACGAAGCAGACATGAATACTACTGTTTGTTGGTTGATTGTTGAAGCGGACATAAATAATTACAAATGAAATAAAATATACTGTGTGTTTGTTGGTTATCAAGCGAATACAAATAATAATATAAGTTGATTGTTTGTGAATTGAAGCGTACATAAATAATAATATGTGTTGGCTGGTTAACAAAACAGACATAAATACTGTTTGTATGCTTGTAGTTTGTTGAAGCGGAGATAAATAATAATGTTTTTTTGCTTGTTGTGTGTTGAAGCGGACATAAATAATAATGTTAGTTGGCCGCTTGTGTATTGAAGTGTACATGAAAAATAATGTTTATTGGTTGGTTGGTTGGTTGACGAAGCGGACATTTCTGATAATGTTAGCTTGCGGGTTAGCAAAGCGGACATAAATGGTAACGAGGCAATCAAAGGAGTTATACCGGAAGGAAGTGACTCAATGGAAGAGTTCGGATAACTCATGTTTTCTATGTTTGCTATTTAATGCTACACTCAGCAATGTTCCAGCCACACGGCGCCTGTCTGTATACAATCAAGTCTGTACCAGACTGAACATCGATCTACGTAATGTGAATACGAATGTATAAACCAATACAGCGAGCCAATCCCTTTAGTCGCATCAAAAATGGATTGCTGAAGATCAGCTCTAAGCCGGATCTTCACGGGTCTATACTAAAGATTATGTAACGTAAATTATCACGTGACATTCCCATCATGCAAGAGAATCCGTACTACATGTACATCGTTGATAATAACATATGAATTTTCATCTGTGTGTCTAATGTATGATAAATTGAACATGTGTACAGTATTTATGTTGCTATGATACAAACTTACAAGTCTTGGGAAGTATGTTTGGTATCAGCGTTGCACCAACAAAAAAACTTTTCCCACGTATGAAAAGATATATTGGCAGTTCATTGTTCTAGATTCACCACGAATATCTGGACTCCCCTCCACTTTCCAAGTGACTGAATCTTCCAGCTTAAGACTGGATTGCAGTACATATACAACACAGGGCAACCCATCAGTAACCAACTACAATTGGACACACGGAGAGTCAACCGTCACTACAGGATCTGTCTTGACAAGAAACAGTATTAGTAGGAGACAGGGAGGGGCATACACCTGTACTGTCAGAAACACAGTAGGATCAGACTCCGCCTCGGTCAACGTTGACGTAAGATGTGAGCTTCCTTGCATTATACTTGCGGTACATAGTTGATAGAAGAATGACAGGTCCTATCCTTTCGGGTGATTATGCATTCAGACCCTTGTAATCATCACAATTGTGAACAAAGCTCTTCCTTTTCTTTAGACAAATTAATAAGCACTTATTCTACTAACATCAATCGTGTATAGTGAATATAACATGTATTATACAATGAACTAGGCAACAACCATACAGTCATTTAAGCATTTGAAAACCTGTTGATTTGTAAAACTAACTTATAATTGCAAAATCACATCGGTTGTAAGCAGAAACATTTGTCATTGTCGCTTTACACTGACCCAGGTGCTGTTGTTGTATCAACAATTTTTGTGCACATCTTATACGTGGAAATCAAGTGAAAACTGAGGGTTGTTTCACCAACGCAACTGCGAAAATATGATCACCTTCTAGAGGCGTCAATGAATTAGTAACTTATTATTGTATGTATCCTCCGCATTATCTCAGCCATACGACAAGCCAACACATTTTTTAATGTAAATTACATAATGGTCATGCATATGTGGTACAACTTTCCATCCATATGTATAAATGGCACTCAAGCAGTTTTGTCGATTTGTTTGTTTTTCAGATTCACCACAGATATCTGAACTCCCATCTTCCTACCAAGTGACTGAGACAGCTAGTTTAAGACTGGATTGCAGTACATATACAACGCAGGGCAACCCATCAGCAATCAACTACACTTGGACATACAGAGGGTCAACCGTCAAAACAGGAGCAGTATTGACAAGAAACAGTATTAGTAGGACACAGGGAGGGACATACACCTGTACTGTCAGAAACACAGTAGGATCAGACTCCGCCTCGGTCAACGTTGACGTAAGATGTGAGAAACATTGTTTACTGTTACTACTAAAGGGCGGAGATTCTGTGGCAGGTTTGAAGCCTATTCACTGTCTCGCATTGGTTACCTTCACCATCATGAATATAGAATGTTCCTGCTATGCACAGGATTAATTTATGCGTACTTTTCAAAGGTTAACTTCACGAAAGGGACCAACCACTGGTAAAGATGTATTTGTTTCCATTTGTTCCATATTTAGAAGAAAGGATATTCAGTCATTCCGTCAAGGTACAGCCGCGAATGCATTTGAAACCCTGGAACAACTTTGCATCCATACATATGAATGGTCAATGACCAGTGTTGTTCACTCTCCAATGTTGCAGATTCGCCACAAATTTCTGGACTCCTATCCACTTACAAAGTGACAGAGTCAGCTAGGTTAAGACTGGATTGTAGTAAACACACACAGCAAGGCAACCCGTCGGGAACCAACTATACTTGGACACACAGAGGGTCAACTGTCAGTACAGGAGCTGTATTGACACTAAACAGCATCAGTAGGAGACAGAGAGGGACGTACACCTGTACTGTCAGAAATACAGTGGGATCAGCTTCTGCACTGGTCAACATTGATGTAACATGTAAGGAAAATTGTTCATTGTTAACATGAGAGAAAAAAAACACTATGACAAGTTCAAAGCGCGAACCATGTCGCGTCTATGTACCTTATACCATGGCGTAAAATGTTCGTGTTTTCCACGACATTAATTTATGAGTAATGTGGAAATCATTATCACAAAAGCATGGAAGCAATGGTTAAGTCGTACATGCATCCCTGAAGGGATGTCCTCTATTTAGAAGAAGGGCTAGTGATATTTAGTTATGGTAAAAACCGAATGCCTTTAAACGAGCGGAACATCATTGCAACCTTCAGTGGGAATGGATCAGGATCTCTGTTGTTGATTTTCTAATGATGTAGATTCGCCACAAATATCTGGACTCCCATCTTCCTACCAAGTGACTGAGGCAGCTAGTTTAAGACTGGACTGTAGTACATATACAACACGAGGCAACCCATCAGTAACCAACTACACCTGGTTACACGGAGGATCAACTGTCAGTACAGGAGCAGTACTGACAAGACACAGTATTAGTAGGACACAGGGAGGGGCGTACACCTGTACTGTCAGAAACACAGTAGGATCAGACTCCGCCTCGGTCAACGTTGACGTAAGATGTAAGGATAATTCTTAACTCTTTACTCGACTCTGTTAAAACAGTGATGGACTCCTGTCTCGTCTGTTAACCTTCACCACCTTAAGCAGCATTATTGTTTGCGTTATTTTGAAATCTCTTCCATGAAAGGTTCCAGACACTGAGAATGTCGTATTTCCTCCCATCAAGATATGCTCCCCTATCTAGAAGGAAGGTTAGTGAATGCCACTATGGTAACGATCGAATGTATCTGCAAAACTACAACAGCTAGAACTACATCCATCAATCTCAAATGTTTGTGACTAGTGTGGGTGACTCCACAATGTTACAGATTCACCACAAATATCTGGACTCCCATCTTCCTACCAAGTGACTGAGGCAGCTAGTTTAAGACTGGACTGTAGTACATATACAACACGAGGCAACCCTTCAATAACCAACTACTCCTGGTCACACGGAGAGTCAACCGTCAGTACAGGAGCAGTACTGACAAGAAACAGTATTAGTAGGAGACAGGGAGGGGCATACACCTGTACTGTCAGAAACACAGTAGGATCAGACTCCGCCTCGGTCAACGTTGACGTAAGATGTGAGCTTCATTGCATTATACTTATAGTACATAGTTGATAAAAGAATGACAGGTCCAATCCTTTCAGATGATTATGCAATCAGGTCCTTGTAATCATCACAATTGTGAACAAAGCTCTTCCTTTTCTTTAGACAAGTTAATGAACACTTATTCTACTAACAGCAATCGTATATAGTAAATATAACATGAATTATACAATGAACTAGGCAACAACCATACAGTCATTTGAGCATTTGAAAACCTGTTGATTTGTAAAACTAACTTATAATTGCAAAATCACATCGGTTGTAAGCAGAAACATTTATCATTGTCGCTTTACACTGACCCAGGTGCTGTTGTTGTATCAACAGTTTTTGTGCACATCTTATACGTGGAAATCAAGTGAAAACAGAGGGTTGTTTCACCAACGCAACTGCGAAAATATGATCACCTTCTAGAGGCGTCAATGAATTAGTAACTTATTATTGTATGTTTCCTCGGCATTATCTCAGCCATACGACAAGCCAACACAATTTGATAAATCAGACGTAAATTACATAATGGTCATGCATGCATATGTTGTAAAACTTTGCATCCATATGTATAAATGGCACTCAAGCAGTTTTGTCGATTCGGTATATTTCAGATTCACCTCAGATATCTGAACTCCCATCTTCATACCAAGTGACTGAGGCAGCTAGTTTAAGACTGGACTGTAGTACATATACAACACGAGGCAACCCTTCAATAACCAACTACTCCTGGTCACACGGAGGGTCAACTGTCAGTTCAAGGGCAGTACTGACAAGACACAGTATTAGTAGGACACAGGGAGGGGCATACACCTGTACTGTCAGAAACACAGTAGGATCAGACTCCGCCTCGGTCAACGTTGACGTAAGATGTGAGCTTCATTGCATTATACTTATAGTACATAGTTGATAAAAGAATGACAGGTCCAATATTTTCAGATGATTATGCAATCAGGTCCTTGTAATCATCACAATTGTGAACAAAGCTCTTCCTTTTCTTTAGACAAGTTATTCTACTAACATCAATCGTACATAGTAAATATAACACGAATTATACAATGAACTAGGCAACAACCATACAGTCATTTAAGCATTTGAAAACCTGTTGATTTGTAAACTGACTTATGTTTGCAAAATCACTCCGGGTGTAAGCGGAAACATTTATCATTGTCGCTTTACACTGACCCAAGTGCCGCTGTTGTATCAACAGTTTTTGTGCACATCTTATACGTGGAAATCAAGTGAAAACAGAGGGTTGTTTCACCAACGCAACTGCGAAAATATGATCACCTTCTAGAGGCGTCAATGAATTAGTAACTTATTATTGTATATTTCCTCGGCATTATCTCAACCATACGACAAGCCAACACAATTTTCTATGTAAATTACATAATGGTCATGCATGCATATGTGGTACAACTTTCCATCCATATGTATAAATGGCACTCAAGCAGTTTTGTCGTTTTGGGGTTTTTTTTCAGATTCACCACAGATATCTGAACTCCCATCTTCCTACCAAGTGACTGAGACAGCTAGTTTAAGACTAGATTGCAGTACATATACAACGCAGGGCAACCCATCAGCAATCAACTACACTTGGACATACAGAGGGTCAACCGTCAAAACAGGAGCAGTACTGACAAGAAACAGTATTAGTAGGACACAGGGAGGTGCATACACCTGTGCTGTCAGAAACACAGTAGGATCAGACTCCGCCTCGGTCAACGTTGACGTAAGATGTAAGGATAATTCTTAACTCTTTACTCGACTCTGTTAAAACAGTGATGGACTCCTGTCTCGTCTGTTAACCTTCACCACCTTAAGCAGCATTATTGTTTGCGTTATTTTGAAATCTCTTCCATGAAAGGTTCCAGACACTGAGAATGTCGTATTTCCTCCCATCAAGATATGCTCCCCTATCTAGAAGGAAGGTTAGTGAATGCCACTATGGTAACGATCGAATGTATCTGCAAAACTACAACAGCTAGAACTACATCCATCAATCTTAAATGTTTGTGACTAGTGTGGGTGACTCCACAATGTTACAGATTCACCACAAATATCTGGACTCCCATCTTCCTACCAAGTGACTGAGGCAGCTAGTTTAAGACTGGACTGTAGTGCATATACAACACGAGGCAACCCTTCAATAACCAACTACTCCTGGTCACACGGAGAGTCAACCGTCAGTACAAGAGCAGTACTGACAAGAAATAGTATTAGTAGGAGACAGGGAGGGGCATACACCTGTACTGTCAGAAACACAGTAGGATCAGACTCCGCCTCGGTCAACGTTGACGTAAGATGTAAGGATAGTTCTTAACTTTTATTCGATTCTATAAAAACACAACTAATAGTGTAAAGCGGGAGCAGTCTCGTCTGGTAACCTGCAACACATTGCAAGTTGTTCGTGCTATGCACGGCATTAATTTATGTGTAATTTCAAAATCTGTTGCATGAAAGGAACCAATTATTGACAAAGTTGAGGATATGTTACCTGCTAGAAGAAAGAGAAGTGAGTACCATTATGTTAACGATCACATGCATTTGTGAAAAAGAAACATATTTTGCATTCAGGAATCTGAAACGGTAATAGCAAATGTTGTTGATTGTGTAATGTTGCAGATTCACCACGAATAACTGGACTCCCCTCCACCTTCCAACTGACAGAGTTAGCTAGGTTAAGACTGGACTGTAGTAAACACACGCACCAAGGCAACCCGTCAGGAACCAACTACACTTGGACACACGGAGGGTCAACTGTCAGTACAGGAGCTGTATTGACAAGACGCAGCATCAGTAGGAGACAGAGAGGGACGTACACCTGTACTGTTAGAAACACAATAGGATCAGACTCCGCCTCGACTCTTGTAGATGTCCAATGTATGAATAATGCTGCATAAGTTATTCTCCTGCTTTGCAATATTATTGCCTTTGCGTATCATGACGCAAATTGTAATGAGTTAAAAGCGACGAAAACCTAAGCTATATCGGGGTATGGTAAGTGTTTATGTTATGTACATCTTGTACATAGTTTTAGATCTAAGGAGAAGAACTGCATGCAACTACTCATCACTGTGAACAAACAGTTTTAAGGCTGATAGGTAAAGACGTTCGACCGTACTATTCGAATGTATTGTTTCATCTTCAGACCCACCTGTACTCTCTGGCGTTCCATCTGACTACCGAGTAAGTGAACTTTCCAAGTTGTTCCTTGATTGTGCGGGTTACACGTCCCTTGGCAACCCGTCAGCAACTAACTACACGTGGAGCTATGGAACATCAGCTATTAGTACGACGTCTGTGCTTCAACTCTACAGCATCCACCGCTCTGCTGGAGGAGAGTATACCTGCACTGTCAGCAATGCAGTTGGGAATGTGTCCGCCTCTGTTAGAGTCGACGTTCAGTGTGGGTAGAGCTAAACCTTCTCCTTACTAAACAGTGTGTCTAAAATGCAAGTGAAAATGAACATTGAATTGAAGGTTGCTTAGATCCATCTCCACAGAGTGTATAATATGATGATAGATAAGTGATAATTGTCTCATAAATTGTACGTCTCATAGGCTATGTACCCGTAAAGAAGTGGTGTAGAGTTGGTATTCGTAAGAGGTACTTGTAAGAGGTGACGAACGGGACTGGTTGCTGCGGATTTGGTGCTTGACCAGAATTGTACAGACCTATGACGATGTAAAGTTTGTTTTTTTGTTACAGATTCACCAGTAATATCCGACTTTCCCTCAAAGTACCAAGTGAACACATCATCAAGACTGTGGCTGGATTGTAGCAGTTTTACAACCGAGGGCAACCCTGCTACAACAAACTACTCCTGGGTATTTTCAGGATCACGTGTCAGTTCTGAATCTGTGCTGAATATAGATGAAGTAAACAGGACTCACCAAGGACGGTATACGTGTACTGCCAGCAACACACTTTCACCAAGCGGAGGGTCTCAACAACAGGGAACAGCATCAGGACGGGTCGATGTGATTGTGCAGTGTGGGTATCTTTTCACGTTAAAAGCAAGTACGTAAGCAAATTACTATTGTCAGCATGTGACGTTTGTCACAAACGGAGCATCATAAAAATCAGGGACGTATACATATACTGCCATCAACATCCCCACGGGGACACCGAGAAAGACAATAGCACGATTATATTGTACCAGGAGGAATCTGTTTCAGGACCTCAGATTCGCAAGATTCAGGGGTTTATGATACACAATGCAAGATCTTGTATTTGGTTATCATTGTGTCTTTAAACCCCTGAATATAAAGTCCTACCCCTAAACAGCAAGCCTAATTTCTACTAAAAATACCCTACCTTTACATTAGCATCGTAGATGTTCATCGCAAGGCTATTTATACGCCATGTTTGCGTGAACTAGGTCATGACCACGTCTAACATTCTATACTGCACGTGCCACCTGGAAAACAAGGGGAAGATTGGTAACACAATGCCACTTAATATCGCTGTCAAAATTGATGGTGTTTCATGTCGACAACTATACACACGTGTGCTGTCTTTTCTCTTCATGACACAATCCAAATGTGATAGTGCTTGCTCTCTGCCGCTGTATGCCGCAATTCAAACAGCGAAAATTGATCTCGTTTCGACAATCTTCTTCCGAAAATGCTGAACGCAAAATTAACTTCAAGTACAATCTGTAAATGACTTTTCTTATGATGAAACTGGGTATGTACCACTTGTCACTCTTACAAACGACATGTCATCTAGACCATAGATGGGTCCAGTAAATCAGAGGTGTGATTTCAAACACCTTTACACCATAACCAATTGTCTACAAATAGAAATACTTTCAGAATATTGTTAGATTAATGCTATTGTATTTCAACTACATGTCTTAAACGAACAGATGCCCCTTCAGTATCTGGACTGCCTCGATCTTATTCGGTGGTGGAAGAATCCCAGCTGTTTGTCAACTGCAGTGACTACTCTTCGCCAGGGAACCCAGCGACTACTAACTACACATGGAGCTATAGGACATCGGTTGTCAGTTTTGAAGAAGTCCTTCAGAAGGACAACATTACCAGGACTGAAGGGGGCCAATATATATGCACTGTCAGCAACGTTGTTGGGTCGGAGTCGGCTTCCATCAGTGTTGACGTGCAATGTGAGTGCTTATGGACACCAGGCATTTTAAGTGCCTGAAAATCTTGAAAAACAATATTGATCTACAAACTATATGTAAGAGCTGGGGATAAATTAGACTTTGTATTTGTGTTATGGTGTATGCAAATACATATTACAAGTAGTGTTTTCTTTCAGATGCGCCATATATATCTGACTTCCCCTCCAGCTTCCGGGTGATCGAGTCAACACAATTATGGATTGACTGTAGAGCATACACTACATATGGGAATCCAGAAACAACGAGATTTTCTTGGAATTTTAATGGTTCCCAAGTCAGTTCCACCTCTTTGCTGGAGGTGGCCAGCATCAGCAGAGATCAGAGAGGGCAGTACGCGTGTACTGCTAGCAACATCCTGACACCTAGCGAAGAAACTGAACACCGTGGCACAGCAACAGCCAAGGTCAAGGTTGATGTACAGTGTGAGTTTTTCTATGCTCTATTGTAACATAGAAATTAGATGTGTGGAGTAGGGTTGTTGAAATCAGCTTTTAATTCTCAAGTATCCTGTTTGTTTCATGTGCAGACGGGGAAATGGGGTAACCTAATGGTTAAAACGTTTCCTCGTCACTCTGAAGACCCATGTTCACTTCCCACATGGGAACACTGTGTGAAGCCCACTTCTGGTGTCCCCTAGCCGTGATATCGCCATGAACAGCGGCGTAAAATTAAAATCACTCATGTTTCACTTTGTGCTTTTTGTGTGTACGAGTATGCACAACCTTTGCTTGGCATTCGGTATCACCATTATCTGAAAGCCATGTTTCCCCACGTTTTCTTATGACATAGAGAGCAGTTTTTTTATGAAATTCTGTCTTTCCAGGACTTTTCGGAGACTATTGAAGTATTTGTGGCTGTTTCCACACACACACAGCGTCCTTGTCAACCCGAATGCTGTAATTTACTCGACATTTAAATTAAAGATATTCTCTAACCAATTTCATACACGTGTCGTGTGTTCTACAGACCCTCCAACACTGACCGGTTTGGTTTCACCGAGGACAGTCAGGGAGATGTCTACCTTATCGATAGACTGTAAAAGCACAACCATACCAGGAAATCCACCTGTTACTGTCTACTCATGGACATATAACGGTTCTACTGTCAGTGACGCCGCTGTGTTGACTCTGCACAACATCAGGAGGAGTCAGATGGGGGACTATATCTGTACAGCTGGCAACACCATGACCTCATCCGGAGGTTCCCAACGACAGGGTATAGCTAGTACAGTTGTCAAGGTTGAAGTGGAGTGTAAGTATTAATGACACCACTTGACTGTGAGATGGAGGGGACTGCTCTTAATGGAAGTACGCTGATACTGATGTGAACACTACATTATCTTATTGACCAGAAGATTGGATGAAGGTGATGCTTAAATAATGTTATTGTTTATATAATGTAAGTATGATCTCCTACCAATAATAATAATGCAGTGATATAAGATGGTGTAGTGGCATAACGGACAAAGGAATAATGAGTGTATCTTTTGACCAAAGCTGCTTCCATACCCTCTTTTCCCACCCTGTAGCAACTCAAACAATGAAGATGTGTTTTGGGTACTTACGAGAAATGAGTTGTGGGAGTTTGATATATAGACCGGATCGGTGAACCAAGCATGTGTAAATAAATTCCTGATCTCTTTGTACAGATGGCCCTTCAGTATCTGGACGCCCGCCTACTCACTGGGTGGTAGAGCAATCGCAGCTGGAAATCAACTGCAGCCACTACACTACACCTGGCAACCCCCCAACCTTAAACTACACGTGGACCTACAGTCAGTCAGTGGTCAGTGATGAGGAAGTACTGAAGGTAGACACAATCAACAGGACACAGGCTGGACAATATACCTGTTTTGTCAGCAATGGTGTTGGGGCAGTGTCGACTACTGTCAATGTTGACATACAGTGTGAGTGTTCACATGACACCAAGATCATAATCTCATGCAATAACATTTGTCTTTATTTATCAGGTTACACATGTAGACGTTGAGTAATGAGTTTTACTACATTTTCTCATCAAAAGATGCTCCGTCCATCATTGGCATGCCATCTTCATACCAAGTGGTTGAAGAGACTGACCTAATGATCAGCTGTCTGAACTCCACTTCACCTGGCAACCCGGGAACTAGTAACTACACATGGAGCTATAGGGGACATGTAATCCATACCATGGATGTTCTTCAGCTCAACAGCATCAACCGAACTGCAAGTGGCCTGTATATCTGTACGGTATACAACGACGTCGGTTCAGATTCTGCCGCAATCAGCGTTGACGTACAGTGTGAGTTGTTATAGTTCTCATGACGTATGTAGTAAAATATGTAAGGCTATATCAAAGCCATAATGAAAACGTTTTGGTGTTAATCATTACATTGATTGCCATGGGTTCGTACTCCATGGATATATCAAACGTATGATCTAAAACACCCCTTAACAAAAAAGCATTAAGTGAGTGAGTCACTTCAGTTTTACGCCGCACTCAACAATACTGCAGATATATGGCGTCTGTCTGTACATCGAGTCTGGACCAGGCTTTTCAGTGATGGACAGCATGAACAGCAATCTACGGGTCAATAAACAGTACTGAATCAGCCGATAATATATACCTAAACCTGAAGTGCATGTGTTCATGTAATAACACAAAATTGCAAACTCCATTGTTCTAAATTGAAAAGTTCTACCAGTTCCTTAATACAAAAGTCTTCAAAAAGCCTGGGGTGGATGATAAACATATTGTTAAGACACTCACCATTCCAAAATCAAATACAACTAGTCTTCTACTTTGGCAGTTGCTCCTTCTTTGTCTGACTTCCCGTGGACTTACAGAGTGATTGAGGCATCGAGAGTGTGGCTAGATTGTCGCAGTTTCGTCATCAAAGGAAACCCTCCATCAACAAACTACACGTGGACCTTTAACGGATCTGTTATCAGCAACAGTCCAGTGTTGGACATACACAACACCAGCAGGGAGCAGGAAGGCCACTACACCTGTACAGCGTCTAACACTCTGACTCCAACGGAAGGGTTTCAGTATCAGGGTATAGCTACAGGACAGGTCTGGTTGGATGTACAGTGTGAGTGTTTATGGAAAAGCCTGATCCGTATCACGCTACCCTTTGCCTTGGAAATCTCTCCGACAAATAAACCCCAGTGTTCCGTTTGAAGGGAGGGGATTATTAGA
Source organism: Haliotis asinina (assembly GCF_037392515.1). Classification (NCBI taxonomy): domain Eukaryota; kingdom Metazoa; phylum Mollusca; class Gastropoda; order Lepetellida; family Haliotidae; genus Haliotis; species Haliotis asinina. Next base: position 9,724,993 of record NC_090280.1, read on the forward strand.
AAGATTAATGTATGTGCAATATAGACAAATGTTTAAACTCTCTGAACTATACATGGCACTAATGTCAAGGGTGTTATATGTTGTGTAGACCTAGTGTGAATTGTATAAATCCTTCCTTTTAGTGTTCAGCCTATAGCTACGCAGAAGGCTTTCTGTTTATATATTGTGTCGATGTTGTAACGTATGCTTTCTTTGTAAACTTTCTCAATCCATGTTTACTGAACAGTGGCAGAGTGGTAAAACACTGTCATTATTTCCAGACCCACCTGATATATCCGGATTGCCATCAGTGTTTACCGTCACTGAGGCGTCTTCATTCAGTGTAGACTGCAGTATACTGACTTCACCGGGGAACCCAGAGAGCACAAACTATACGTGGACACACAGTGGATATGTTGTTAGTGCAGAGCCAAACCTTGTACTGGGGACCACGGGTAGGAACCAGAGCGGAATCTACATCTGCACGGCCAGCAACATTCTGACACCACATGGAGACAGGCAAATCCTTGGGACAGCTACAGCATCTGTTAGCTTGGTTGTGCAATGTGAGTTGGGGAGAACATTTACGCATCAATTGATATTATGCTGCTCTTTAATTGGGCATGTTTGAACCAGACAACGAGCCACAACCCAACCCCACGACTATTATCAAAGGTATCACCAAGAATGACCTGAAGGTCCATTCGCGTTTTGCGAAAAGTACGCATGTCTGTCGATGAGCCTGTTCTCATCAGGATCTGTATTTGATTTTTATCCCTTTTTATCCTTGTCATACACTCTCAATTTCTGTTGACTCTTGTTGTGAAACGTTGTCTTTCTTGTTTTAAGATGGTCCAGGGGACAGTGTGGTTATTACATCATCTGGACCACCGAGTGTAACGGAGGGAGATGGCGGATTCACTGCTACATGCACAGCTGATTGTAACCCAAGCTGCACGATAACATGGAGGAAAGGCAACACTTCCTTGCCAGGCCAGATCAGTCTCACCAATGTGTCCAGGACAGACTCTGGAGACTACATCTGTCAGGCGCAGAACGACGTGGGGGAAGCACAGGAAAGGAAATTCCGACTGACAGTATACTGTACGTTATTCTCAAAAGGCAGAACAGACTATACATATAGGCCCGTGTATTAGGTATTGTGTCACTGAATTTTTGGGAAATGGCTGGAAGGCCTGCAAATGTTCAAGTGGGACGAGGGTTCCGGTATAAGCAGGATATTTCCTGTGCCGGTGTATTCGCTTATTATAATGACCCAAGATCTGTCAGGTGTTTTAAGTTTCATCTTGATTACAGTTCCTGCAACAGAACCCACAAACATGCAGGTTGTCGTAGTTGATATATCAGTATCTTCTTGTTTTCAGCTCCTCCATCAAAACCCACAGACATGCAAGTAGTTTCTTTGACCGATTCATCAGTGTCACTACAGTGGACTTCCGGTTTCAATGGCGGGGCGCACCAGACATACACTCTCCTGTACAAGTCAGAACTGGAGCCTCACTGGTTGACATGGGACGACAACATTGCTGATCCAGGAAGACATCATAAAGTCAGCGTGCATATCCCGTTACTTACACCGGACGGGACCTACCAGTTCCAGGTGTATGGTTCAAATGTCTATGGTCAAGGGGAGATAACTGTGATAAGCGCAACAACCTTAATAAGTAAGTGTCAGAAAGGTAATACCAAAAACTATATCCCTGTCTTATCCTACAAACAGACATTACGTATAGTTATCAATTTGTCATTTATCTCAAAAGGTAAAACGCTGGCATATTTTCAAAGTATTTGTATTCACTACTCACCTTCGACCACAGCCAACTTGAAGTTACTCCGTGTCTGCAATAAATGTTATTTGATATTTCTAGACCAGGGATCAGTCTTGAGAAGACATTACATGCCAGTCGGCATCGCCGCTGGACTCGGAGTCCTGCTAGTGGGTGTCCTCGTCACGGTCTGTGTCGTTCTCTGTCGGAGACGAACACATCCCTCTGTGGGTATGTATATCAGAGGCAATGGGTCCAAATAGACTTTAAAGCTTTAGAACTTCAACATTGACATGGTTAGTCTGCAAAAAATAGTTTGTAATTGCTGTCTTGATTTTTCAGTTTAAAACGTCAAAAATCATATGTCAGTGACTAGATAGATAGATAGATAGATAGATAGATAGATAGATAGATAGATAGATAGATAGATAGATAGATAGATAGATAGATAGATTTAATCAAAATAGATCATTGCTTGCAATGCTTACCTGTATATCAATGAGTCATATTCAGGAACGTTTACTAGTCTCAGATATTTAACGTACATCTGTTTTTGTAATTAAATACAAATTCACAAATTCAACAATTTGTAGGTGATGGGGAGCCTTCAGATCTACCCTTGTAAGTATCTATGTCTTTTTTCGAAATGTTATAAAGGTGGACGTGTGACGATGCGGTTGTATCCACACATATTTCCATTCTCGAATTAGAACAGCTGATTCCCACAACAAATCCGTGAAAAACACAAAAAGGAAAACAAAAGTGTTAAACACAATTTTCAAGTTATCTCATGTCATTGCAGCTGGCATTTTCAGGAAGATGCACCCGTTGATTCACTGCTGTCGTTGACCCAATGGAAATTTATTCCAATCTGTTTCCACAGAAAGCATTTCCTCTACAATCTGTGCTAGACGTAAGAGCGTTCAGTCACTTGATTATCTAGTCAAGGCCTGACTGTTGACGGGCCAGCACCATGCAGCTGTTATATTGCTTGGCTTTAAACAGCAAACATGCCAACAAAGACTCACACCCGTGAACGTGTCTCCATGCGTTGTGCGCCCAACGACAGTGTCGCTCCTCGCACTAACCTTCCTGAACGACAACCAGATATTTCACATTTAGCCACAATTAATGTAGTTTGATTTGTCGTTCCTTACAAATCGGCCTGAATCGGCATCAGTCTTAGGGAGGAATGCAATCCCTGCATACTGTCACTACAGTTGAATATTTAAGCAAAGAGACATGTTTAGTACTGTGCGTATTCATGTACAATGTTTTCATGTACACTTGCACCCAGCAGAAAGGTCATATATATTCATTCACTTGCGGTTCTAAAACCAGCAGTATCAAACGGATGGAGGAAATTTAATTCCAATAAAATTGGATTGTTATTTTCAGTAACCATTGTTTTCTGTCGCTTTCTAGGAATCCATTTATGCCTCGGCCCAGTATATCCCAGCAGGGTAAGTTCAGAACACAAGTGTCCAATCCAGACCAGGTTACCACAGACATTCAGCTTCAGTGCTTGTTTGGATCACAGTTCCTGGTATTTAACCTATTTAGTTAAATGAATGAATCCATTCGAATGTGATTTCATTGAATTAATCTGACATACCCAAATGTTTGACACACAATTAACTGAATCATTCCCGATCCTGGAGAAGCATGGTCATTGTGGTAAACGGTTCTGATTCACGGCCTTCTGATCCACACAGTGGCACCTGACGTGACAGTCGTTGCGGACAATGATCACAGCACTCCTGCTTCTGATGGCGATGTAGGTGCTCGAAGAGGTATAGACATCCAGAACCAAGAAGTAACGGCGGTCCCCCCTGCGAAGTGTAGGTTCACTTCCTCCCTTTAAGGTTTAACGTATACTTTGTTACAATTGTCCAGCGGCTAAAACGGTCCAGGTTTTGACAATATTTCAAACAAGGAAACTGAGAGTAGAGGTTTTCGAACAGATTTTCTAGATTTCATTCACCCATACGCGTTGTAGTGGTAGCTGAGCGGGTAATGACGCAATATGAGTATCATTGTCAGCTGGATTCATTTACAAAGCATTTTCGCACCGTTATTCTGTAACACAGATGTCTGATGGACACAATGTGTAACCGGGATATGTTTGATATTGCCTGTAGATGTCTGATGGACACGCGGTGTAACCGAAATATGTTACATATTTTTTATAGAAGATAAAGGGTTCCATGTAACGTTGAATGTTTTACAACAGCGTTGTGATACTACGTTACGAGTGAACGATAACGATATGGCATCCATCTATTTACGCCTCACAATGGGGTTTCCTACCGAAATTGTGTGACAGTTAATCACCGAGCACACGTGTTTTACAGTTTTTTGTAACACACGTTTTTGTGGGAAACAAACAAAAGCATTCTGCAACGTAGATCCGATACAACTACCTGACTTAATATCATTAAGTTTTGAATATTCATAGATCTAACACACGATTTACAATATATCCGTGTTGTCGCAAATGAGTAGGTGTTGATATGTTCAGTAGTTATGAATTTCAAAACGTTTTTCCGATGTACCCACCTTCATCTGTGTGTGTATGGACATATCTCAACAATTATGTGACATGGCATTGCCATAACACTTTATCTAAACCTGTGTATAATCATGAGGTTCTTGCCTGATTCCTGCCATGTACCGAGAATACTTTCACCAGCAATACCGGTCAGTTTGGCGCAGAGATGAAGTAGTCACAGATTGTGTTAACTCTTTTCCAGATTCTGTTGATGTGAACAAGAGCTGCAACGTCACAACACAGGATTAGAGTCCCAGTACTGTTCATTTAATGTCCACGTCAGCTGACGGCCAGTGACTATGCTGGTGTTCCTATGTTGTCTTTCTAGCCTTCAGTATTTCTGTTCGCAGAAATGTAACGTTGAAGGGTTAATATAGCACTGAAAGTTTGATTTAAATATGACTTTTTGATACTCCTCCATGTTTACCCCTGTTCACTTTAGTGATTCTCATTGCTGACCGATTCGACTAGACCTCCAAATATTTCATCGCTGACAGTAAAATCAGGATACTGACAAATACTATCGAATGAGGAAAGGTGTCAAGTACGCACATCCTGTCACCTTCCGCTTGCCGAGGTCTGCTATGGGCTGTCTGCTTTGTAATGGCATTCTGATTCTCCGTGATACGTTCAGCGATGTTTCCACTTAGAAACGTGATAATGAAACATATTCATAGAGACAGCCCTTCACATGAAATCTGTACCTACAGAGCAATAATGACAAAGAAAAATTATTTCAACCGATCATCATAATTATGTCTAGTTGTTATATCGGCACACACAACTGAACGCATCAAAGGTGTACATATTGTATGCGGATACGGATACGCGAGGAACCATTTGATAGCAAATGGACGTTAGTTGATTGATGAAAACGTTCAATACAATCCCTAGAAACAGGGCATCCGATGGCATAAAGGTTGTCAGTTCTGTCCATCAAGAATGTGGCCTTAGATCGATGTATCGCTTCTCAAGTTTTGACGAGTAAGTGTATGGTTTGCAAAAATATAATTTCTGTATATTGCAGTTTCTGTTTCTGTTGTTTATTTTTCTGTTGTATTTTTTTGTTTGTTTGTTTTTTGTGTGTTGTTGTTGTTTTGTTTTTTTTGACTCAGCAATAGTATTGAGCCTCCGATCTGCTTTCACGATACGCGATATACCTCTTAGACAAGGGCAAAGATGGTGGCTCCGTTACGCTGCTACGTCATACAAAATTAATGTGTTAAGCTGCCTTGGTTCGGCATTGGTAAATGTGACCAGCTCTCACACAACATAACGCTGTCTATGGTTCGGCATTGGTAAATGTGACCAGCTCTCACACAGCATAACGCTGTCCATGGCTCGGTATTGGTAAATGTGACCAGCTCTCACTCAGCATAACGCTCTCTATGGCTCGGTATTGGTAAATGTGACCAGCTCTCACACAGCATAACGCTCTCTATGGCTCGGTATTGGTAAATGTGACCAGCTCTCACACAACATAACGCTGTCTATGGCTCGGTATTGGTAAATGTGACCAGTTCTCACTCAGCATAACGCTGTCTATGGCTCGGTATTGGCAAATGTGACCAGCTCTCACACAACATAACGCTGTCTATGGTTCGGCATTGGTAAATGTGACCAGCTCTCACACAGCATAACGCTGTCCATGGCTCGGTATTGGTAAATGTGACCAGCTCTCACTCAGCATAACGCTCCCTATGGCTCGGTATTGGTAAATGTGACCAGCTCTCACACAGCATAACGCTCTCTATGGCTCGGTATTGGCAAATGTGACCAGCTCTCACACATCATAACGCTGTCTATGGCTCGGTATTGGTAAATGTGACCAGTTCTCACTCAGCATAACGCTCCCTATGGCTCGGTATTGGTAAATGTGACCAGCTCTCACACAGCATAACGCTCTCTATGGCTCGGTATTGGTAAATGTGACCAGCTCTCACCCAGCATAACGCTCTCTATGGCTCGGTATTGGTAAATGTGACCAGCTCTCACACAGCATAACGCTCTCTATGGCTCGGTATTGGTAAATGTGACCAGCTCTCACACAGCATAACGCTCTCTATGGCTCGGTATTGGTAAATGTGACCAGCTCTCACCCAGCATAACGCTCTCTATGGCTCGGTATTGGTAAATGTGACCAGCTCTCACACAGCATAACGCTGTCCATGGCTCGGTATTGGTAAATGTGACCAGCTCTCACACAGCATAACGCTCTCTATGGCTCGGTATTGGTAAATGTGACCAGCTCTCACACAGCATAACGCTCTCTATGGATCGGTATTGGTAAATGTGACCAGCTCTCACACAGCATAACGCTCTCTATGGCTCGGTATTGGTAAATGTGACCAGCTCTCACATAGCATAACGCTGTCTATGGATCGGTATTGGTAAATGTGACCAGCTCTCACCCAGCATAACGCTGGTAGCGCGAGGACAATCACCATGCAACCTTTGACAAATAAGTAACAGTTCATAATATTAATTATCATTATATTCATTGCATTCACTGTTTAGACTATCTACATATTTACATTACCCAAACATTACATTCAGGAAAATTAACATAATATAGCTGAGGGAACCAAAGCAATTTTGTCCTTACCCAGGTATGAAAGGAGTATATAATTATGTGATGTTTCTTCTACCCCTTGGCACCGGTAATCGACATTTGACAGTTTCATAGAATAGCAGATGCATGCACTCCCAGTGGACAAAATAGTGGGAAATGTTGATGAATAATTTACCAGTTTTTATGGTCTGCCGCCATGAGTGTTATTCACACATTGTGACGTTGGTCTTGAATATGTAACCTTAAGCTTTAGTTCATTGTTTGGACGATAATTTGGGTGATACAGTCCTTCGGTGACTGGTTCTTGACCCACTACAACATTATGTATCTACAACTGTTCTCGTCAACATTGGCTGCAATACTGCCGATGTGACGTTAACTTTTAACTCACTCACTGTACGTGCCGTTGTGATGAGGCTGGATGCAATGTGCTATGTGCTTAGACCCTAAGGCTAAACATATGCATAAACACGTTGTAATGAAAACCTAACTGTAGTAATTGACATAAAGATGACATATTTTTAGATGTACCTTTTTCATATACAATTCCACCATCAAATTTAAAACAAAACCTATTGTGCACTTTGTTAAATTGCTTACATAACCATACGTATACATTAACGAGCTTCAACCTATAACAGAAAATACTGAAATGTTTCCAGGAGCAATGAGACCATATATTTTGCTGCATAGAGACTAGTCGACTCGAAGTCAGTGTACTATGACATCCTAGAAGGGAATTGTCGAGTTATCATGTTTACAGAAACATTAAAAGAAGCCCCAGAAGAAGCATATCGTAATTTGATATTATTTACAACTTTAACAGCTATAACATGACATCTGCCCAAGGTTAAATAATGCAGTCTGGCCATATTGCCGAACCATCTTCAGATATTATGATATTGTCAAGTTCGACATTTTCAACGAAGGTACTCAAGGTAGTAACCTCACTGCCGACGTATACAAAGTAAATACTAACATCACAATACCTTGAACGTAGACTGTGTATGCCTTTTGTCTAATCTTATTGTGTTTAGTCAGTGAAGGAAGTAATTAAACAGAAACAGAACAACAGCTGTGGTTCTAGTTTGCATGTTCCTGCACCAGTTATCGAATTCTCCCAGAGAGTAAGAAATCGCCATTCAGCAGATTGACCCACAATAATACGAGATGGCCAAGAATGAAAAACATGATAGGCACAGATCTGAATTAGGGTTTCGTGTAGCATGTGCAGCAGTCTTCCGGAAAATCTAACGTAGAAAGAGGATCTCTTCCCCCTTTCCTCTTAACTTTCGGTGTCATAGGTTGGGTTTTCTATTCCATTCGTTCTTTCCTGGGACTTGAAGACGTCACCCCCTGGACGGCGTTTCCTGAAGAAGAGAAAGAAATAATAGCGTAATTGCTTTTTACCCTTATATTAGGCATTCAACAATGTTCGATCTACAGAGATCAGATAATCCAGTGATGACACTATCAACATCTGTTCCAGCAAGCATCACAGGACGGCATTCAGGCATGTGGACATGCTTGATCGTTTTACCCGTTTAACTGTCTGTTTGACAACTACAGGTTCAGACGTTTTGGTCGTCAATGGCCCCAAAAGGAGTTTTTTTTGTATTGTAGAGGGACGTGTAGCCTTGCTCGGTTTGGAAGCAATTGAACGAATCCTTTAAAAAGTCTATTTTCAGCTAAATTCAGGAATTCATCATGTGTGCTCCAGAGTCAACAGCATTTGTTCATTTCCGTTCCTCAATGGCCACTCGCTGATGGCCAAGCAACTGTGGCGGAGGTATATCATGTGTGTATAAGGGTTTTGCTTCTATAACCGCCATGGTTATATTGTCATAGGATTTCACCAACCGAGGACACGCTGACCTTGACTAAACATCCCCAGAGTATCACCCCTCAAACCCTATACAGGTTAGTTTCAATTTGGATTTGTTAGCAATTAATTCACATCCGTGGCAGTGGGTGCACTCACAGGTGTAGATGAAGAAGTATTGCACCAGCGATTATCAACACGACAATTATGACACCAGTCACGGTCCCAGCCACCACTGGAGTTGACGTGTCGGGTGCTGAACCTAAAGACAGAATCACATAGACATTGCACGCATAATACGGACACATATGACCAATACCCAACAAAACTCTGCATAGTGTATATACGTACGGTTTCCTGAAGGGGACTGCTGGTGTTTTTGAAGACAGACACAAGAGCGGGATGCCATGAAAGTTTTTTTTAAATGAATTACCTAATGCATTTGAAGGCAGACACAACCACTACAAAAATGACTTGGTTTCCAGAAACCTGGAAACCATCCGTAATGTGGGTAATTGTGGAATCCAGTTGGTTTCCATTCCCTGAAACTCACTAACTGAGTTTCCAACTAGATTCCATTTTGGAAATGTGATTTTGGTATTTCTGTAAATGGAAACCAAAATGAAACTAAGTTCGGGGGTTTCTTGTTGGTTTCCATACCTGGAATTTGCAACTCTCAGATCTCACTAAATGGAAACCAACATAAAAGTAGAAAATGTAGTTTCATTTTGGTTTCCATTGCGCTGTTTTGAACTAAGTAACATAAAATGTGTAATTGTTTACCATCCAGTTGGTATCCATTCAGTAAAACTGGGTGACCTAGTTTCCAAATAGAATCCATAATGGATACTCTAAGCTCTGGTGATGGAAACTGACACGAAGCAATGGTCATGTGTTCGTTTCCATTCCTGACTGAAACTTAGCTTTCGCGAGGTGTTATAATTCAACCTGAATGTGCCTGGGGAAGGAATAGTAGATTCGTATCATTGCTTAGATGAACAAGACAACAAAAGTAAATTGTTGACGCATCATTCTGTGGATATCACAATATTAAATGTGGCTTCAAACTGACGATACAAGAACAAACTATACACTTTTTTCCTTCATATTGTTGTTTATTCGTAATGTAATGAAGCATCATATTCCAACTACCATGCACACAAACTTCACAATAACCGTACTAAACATGCAAATGGTGAAAGGACGAATGGCTATAAATGGCCTTTGCCCAGCTATGTGCGCGAGGCACACTTAGTTCAGTTTCTCTAGATTGGGATGAATGGGGCAAGTCCAGGTTTCGGTTATCTGCTTTGTCAAATTGAAGATCAGACGCTTTCTTTATCTGAAAAGAAATAATAAAACAATGATATCTATATACAAGAATAAAAGGTGAGTTGACTCTGCATAGAAACATTGCTCAAACTTTTATCATGTATCAATTATAACTTATTGGATCATTGAGTTGTGTACGGGCTTGTATTCCTTTCAGTAAATATATTGTATAAAAATTAATAAAATTAAAGCCACTTTAGCAATAGTTCAGATATATATTAATAATTAAAAGGTAAATGATGCAATATATTAAAAAAAACAGGCTATAGGCTGCCAACTCCTTGGAATGTGAAAGAGTATAAGCATTTAGGAAGATTAGTATAAGTCATTAAAACAATTGTCAGTTCAGTACTTACATAATGATATTTATGCAGAATATACGTGAATTATACAATAAACTGAGGCAGTGCGTAAAGTTTAGCGTTAAAAGCATTTAAAGTTGGCATACTTTGACACTGAGTTCAAATACTTGACAACTAATCAGTGTCAGGTCATTAGTGTGTCGGGGTTCGGGTGTCGGCTTCATTGAGGCAGTCCCCATTTAACAGGCTCCTATTATCAAAATTAGCTAGCTGTAAAAACAATAGAACTTACCTGAGTCAGGTGTTGACAGACAAAGCCGGAAGTAATGAACCGGTAATCCATGGGCACGCGAACTCGTGACCTTTTTATAAAAGCAACAGTTTTATGTACTGAAGTGGTCTTTTTCAGTCTTTGTCTTAAAATCACATCCAAATTGGGTCAGAGAAGGATTTCGTGCCCGCCAATTGAAAAAGGATCAGGTATTTCTTATTACCCACAATGCCCCTACGCACAGTTGCCGCCATTTTGTCACTTGATCCCAAGTTGTTTTGAGACGACTAATTTGAAAGCAGTTCTCACCCGGTATGTCCAGTAACGACGACAAGGAAGTCAACACAGTGCAGTATTCCTACGTTTGCCCGTGTTATCTGATTCAAGAGACTGGCAATGAGATTTACAATAGAAGCTTTGGAGATTCGGATACGTGAAAAATTGAGAACAGCAGCAGTCGTCGATCGCAGCGGGAGAAAAGGAACAATCCACGATCTGGTCAGGTACAGTGTTATTTTCTTGAAATAAGCAATAGCACATGTTATTCGTAATGTTTAACGTAAATAAGTAACTACTACAATACATATGAAAGTTTAGACTTGATGGACCTCGGTAAACACATGCATGTCGAATTCTTAGCAAGAGAGATGTATGGCTTCCTTCACTCAGTACTCGGTTAATTCAAGAACTCAATATTACTGTGATTTGGATCAGCTCACACACACGATTAAAATGGTTCAATGTGTTAATGAATGAAGCAAGAAAAAAATACATCACAAATATCTCTAGTATATTATTGCTAATGTGCTTGTTACGACTCACAATAACTTCAAACGTATTTAAAAATACGAATATTTATTTAAGAAATCCTTTTCATATTGCTTTTGATATTTGCACGTTTGAAAACAATGTAGTCGGGGATAGTGTGTCATTTTGCATTTATAGGTTAGGGATTCTCTGACCAGATTTGGTGCTTTGTTTGAGTGAAATTTCAAAATTGAAATTTCACAATGTTTTCAAACTAATATTGAATATTTTTATATTATTTATTTATGAGATAATTTAGATTTGCCATCTGATGTAAGTAGTGTTATGCTTATCATATCAAGATTTAACGAACTCTGAATGAAGAAATGTGGATTGTGTTAGTCCCACGGAAAAGGTTACAAAGAGTTTTTGATATAAAGAATATATGGGTATACAATGATGGATTGCCAACCCAAAATAGTATATGAATTTGCTGACCTGGATTCTTTTCATCTAGCATATTCTACACTTTGCAAATTGAGACACTTTATTGTTAGAGTGCAATATGACAAGTTCCTGACCTTTTTTTAATCGATGCATTTCTACGTTTCCAGCATAAAGGAGGCCAGTGTTGGAAAAACTGAAGAAGGCAGCCAGGACCAACTAATCTGACATACAAAAGGTATGTATAACCTGAACCGTCCAGTACATAATGTACATACAACATAACCAAATAATGTAAATCCTAGCAATCAGTAAAAATGCATGGCGCATGTCACTATTCTTGTAACCTCCAACTGGAAACATGTTTCACTTATAGTTATGCATCATGGACATATCTCCTTTCAGAAGCTCGGGTTTGGATGAACAAGATGGATCACTTAAGAAGGTGTGGGGAAAGCAGAGGCCCACGGCTTGTACACAAAGAACGGCAAAAAGTTCTGAGTGAGTAAACGTATTCTAGTCATTTTACATCTTGCAGAGAAACCTTTAAAATATCAAGTTAATTTGGATTCTTTCTATGTACATTCAAGGAATTTCAAAATGAACACTGTTTAAAAAGTGCAATTTATCCTTTGAAAAATACAGCTTAAAAAAATATGCTGCAGCACATTATGCTGCAGCGTATGCTTGTGACCCCATATTCAAAGCTTGTCTGCCTGAATGACTCCACATTATTGGTTAAGAAAACATGTCTTTTCACAATAACGGATAAATGGTAGTTCTATACTCATAATGTGCATTGTAAGTAACATTCAGAAAATAAATTATGGCTTTCAAAGGCGAATTTCTTCATGTCTCTGCACTCTATCATATATCAATAAGCTGTTCTGTGATTGAAACGTTTGATGTCAAATGCTCAGTTTATACTTTTTGATCTCTTCGCTTGTCGGACATGGGGTTCAGTGTATTTCACCTCAAGCAATGTTTGACAGTTTTCTTGTCTCTAGCCATGGATATCGTAGACGAATGCTTGTTTGTACTGATAGTTTGTTTTCTAAATTTCAGAAGCTGGAAAGCAGGAAGGCTGTGAAATGATTGACTGGCCGGAGGAGAAGAAGCACACAGTTCTTCCTCTCTTGGGGAAAGAGCTAATATTTTTCAAACTAGGAAGCCAAGTGATATGGGCTGGTCTACAGTGTGTTTAAGAGAAATATTCTGTGTTCACTGCTAATTATTCCCTGGCTTTTGTTTCATTTACTAACTTGAATATTCCGAATATTATTTGTTTACAAACGTATTGTTGAATATAAATAAACTTTAAAAGAATTTGTGTTTTATTCTGTTGTTTGTCATCCTGAAACCTTTTACCATTATGCAATTGTGTAAAATACTTGATTTGCTACATGTGAGACATGAAACAGCATCTTTTTCGGAGAACCGGGTAAAGGGCCGACACGAGCAAGTTTCAGTTCATGGAAACTAGGTATTAAACTAGGTTGGAAACTACAACACGGAAACCGGGTTGAAACCTCCAGTAAACTCATACACGGAAACCAGGTTGAAACCTACAATAAACTCATACATGGAAACCAGGTTGAAACCTACAATAAACTCGTACATGGAAACCAGGTTGAAACCTACAATAAACTCATACATGGAAACCAGGTTGAAACCTACAATAAACTCGTACATGGAAACCAGGTTGAAACCAACAATAAACTCATACATGGAAACCAGGTTGAAACCTACAATAAACTCGTACATGGAAACCAACTGGATCCCGCTTGGAGGAGTGGGTAATGAAACGAATTGGAAACCATCCTGAAATGGTGCAGTTTCAGTTGCATGGAAACCACAATGAAACTATGGGAAACTCCCTGGAAACCAACTGGAAATGTTGGTTTCCATGACGTTTCTTCTCGGTATCAGTGTTCCGGAAACCAGCTTATTTTTGCTGTGAACAGCGGGATGGCATGTAAGGGTTTTCTGAAAGAGTTACCAAATGCGTTTGAAGAGACACAGAAGAGCGGGCTGGCAGACGGGGCCCATCTTCCGTCGCTTCTGCAGGTCAGAGTGTTTGCGGATAGTGTTTGATAACCTGAATCACAGGTCAGCGTGCAACGACTGCCCGGTGCCAAGTCGGAAGCGACACAAGCACTTGGAAGGATGTTACCATGACTTGGTTTTACCATGGCGGGACATGACATGTCTGTAAAAGAAATAATGATGAAAGTATTCCTGTCTATCTCATCCATCTAACAGGCATGTGTTTGACTACAAATCCGGTTGGACTTCATATAGGCCAAACCTTCAAACAATTTATTGTGTTGCGCTTGTTTCCTCTAAGCAATAATTCAATATATGACGACGTTCTCTGTATATTCAAGCAAGGATCAGCAATCCAGTGACTGACATAATATAATAATAATACAAATTATATCGATCGACCTGTCATCGAGTTGGAAAAGCTGCTGTTATCACACGCCTCTTGCTAACATGGGCCAATCGCAACCCCTGATCTCCAGACTTTTTCAGAATAGCAAAACCTTAGACTGAATGATAGCGAAACAAAATGATGTGACTGTTTATGTCGCAGGCAGTACCTTTCATGACATGGCGTTGCAGCATGGAAGACAATAGTGTGAAGACCAAGCAAACCCATGACTGATACGATCAACGACGGGGTAAAATGACCAAGCCAATCAATTCTCGTATTATAACTGCTCAATCAAAGTCTGTTCCTGTGTGCAGCCTTTACTACAGATGACAAATTATTGAGCTCATATTTGATTTTGTTCAGCTTGATGATTTGTGTGATTGAGTGAGTTAATATTTAACTTCACAACGGCAATATTTCAGCCATATCGTGACGAGAACATGTTTGATATTGAAATGATATATGTGTATATTATAAAAACCTGTCGTCAAAGGACAGTAAAACAGCTAGAGTATCACAGATGTATGTAAAACTAGTGTGGAAAGTTAAAACTAATAGGACTATTTGGACAAACAATATACAACACGGACTATACATCACCAGCAAACTACTTAATGACTTGAACGTCAGTTCATTTACATATACCATACGTAAGATTACCATGATTGGTGTAGATGGCAGAGTGACAGCCTGAAAAGATGACTTTTCTACATCACACTGTTCGTTCTTTTCTATTTTTCAACTGGTATATATCAGCTCCACTCTCGTTTGTAGTGAAAAGAATGTGTTACAATATCTGCTATTGGTCGAAGGAAGTGGTTGATTTGAAACTGTGTTGGTGTGACGACATATGGTATTGCACCTATTCAGAGCACGGAGGCTTATTATCTACATGTTATGTTTTGATAATATGTCAAGTCAATTAACTATAATAAACAAATATGCAGAACTGAATAGATTATAAATACCCGTCTTAACACACATGGACAGTAATAACCTTCAATAGTGATTGTGATATAATTATTAAACTTACTATGCGTTGCAATGCTGGTGCCATTTGTCTTGGTGCAGACAAGCTGTTCGCCTGACCAAGTGCCTTCCTCACAACGCCTGATCGTCGTACCATTTGAAGGCGAGTAACCAGGCAGACACGTCTGCTCACAGAGCTCCTGGTAGTTGTATGGTGTTTCACAGCTCAGAAATCTGCCATGGACTGGAGTAGGTGGAGCTGGGCAGGTGATGGCTGTAGGACGATTTGTACCATGTTAATAGATATTGTTGGGGAGAACAGTAGGCCTTGGGCAAAGGTTCTTACGATTTCTTTCAAAATAATTTCAGGAGTGTCTCATTAATTTTATGTAGGGAGCTTGTTCGAAACAGCCTTTGTGTGCATTTTCAGATATAGTTCTAAGTTTGAAACGTTTCTGTTTGGGAGAAGTGTATTAGACAGATCAATTAATACGGACCTTTGCACGTGGAACCACTTGTCCACTGAGCTTGTCCAGCATTGTTGAGGTCACATGTTACGTTATGTGGACCAGACAGGGTGTAACCAGGGCGACAGCTGATGTGACACGTGGACCCATAGAACGACCGGCAGATGGCTGAATCAATGTATCCGTTAGGAGGTGGGATGAAATGCGTGCATGTCACCACTACAAACAAACACAGGGAAACATTAAAGTCTGCAATGGCGTTAGGAATGTTTTGATATTATGAAGCAGTATCAGAATCTGAGTTTGCTTGCATTAGTCGGATATTTCCAAACACTCACCTGTTACCGTATCTTGAAGGCACAGTTACCTGTAATATCCGATATTTACATTGCACAAACCTATGACTGTTATGTTAAAGACACAATTTACCGATTGCCTGCTATTTCCACTACACTCAGGTATGACGGTTATCTTGAAGACAGAGGTACCGATTATCCGATCTTTCCACCACACTCACCCTGGACCGTTATCTTGAAGACACAGTTACCCGTAATGTCCAATACTTCCACTGCACAAATCTGCCGTGCTATCTTGAAAACACAAGCACTGTTTATACTAATATTTCCTCTACATTCACCTGTGAAGACAAAAGTTTGGGTAATACATCGTATTCCCCCTGCACTTACCTGTGACTGTAATCTTGAAGACACAAGTACTTGTAATGCCCGATACATCTGCTGCACCGACTGTTACGGTGTACACTCCATCACCTACGTTAAGTGGTGGCGTCTGACTCTGAAACACGTTCACATCCTGGCCAGTGTTATCGGTTGCTGCGGGTAGTGTCCAGTTGACTGTGGCTGTCTCATGTCCTTTGGGTGCTTTGACAAATATGTCCTGTGGGCATGTGATGTTAGGACCTTGTCTGTCTGACAATCGTAAAGCATTGTGTGAGGTTAGGGTATGTTTAATGTTGGAAAAGGGGAATGTGTTTATCTGAAACCTTGACACAGATATAAAGATCATAAAATACAACTTGAAGTACGATATCTTGAAAATATTTTTGAATTGCACATTACTGAACATGATGAGGTTAATGTTTAATTAAGTTGATAGTATCAATATTGTGCAATTCAAACACATCCTTGTCTCCGACTGCCAAGTATCGAACGCATATAATTCCTGATATCTGCTCTAACTATTTTTTAAACTGTGTCTGATCCTGACTTTTGTAAACTCAGGTCTGGCATTTGGACTTATTTACGCAGGTTATGTTCTCAATAGTGGGTATTTATGTCTATTAAGGTGTCTCACCCTGACATAAAAGCGGAGCTCCCAAGTTGTTCCACTGCCCATTGCTCATGCATTGTAGATTTGACTGACCAATGAGAGAGAAGCCTGGCATGCACATGACCGTACAATACGTCCCTACCGTGGATTCTAGCTGTGTACAGTTGGCTGGAGACACGGACCCATACTTCGGAGAAAACAGAACCGGACACGGTTTGGCTAAAACAAAGACAGATCTTCACGATAACTGGCAGCGTGGTAGCTACCACGATATCGCAGAATAGTACGGTCATCACTACCATTTGGCGAAACACCAAATTACTGTTGAAAGTGAAATGTCCATGCCGTATACCGCACGCGTTACTTGGTTACCAAGTAAATACTCTATCTAGGAAGTATTTCCATGGAAATATCTCTCTACAAACATAATCTTCGTGATTTAAGGGTGGGTGTAATCGGCATTAATTTAAATCGTTTTAGATAATACTTAAGTTATGTATTGTGACCAATGATATAATACAAAACATATCCTCCACACGTGTATCAATTAGGAGTGTGCAATGCAGGTGTTACGTGTAGAGTGTAGAGTATAGAGTGCTTTACCTTCTCATCTGGAAAAGGTATCAAGGATAAGAACAGGTATCGATCATACACGAATTCGTAGGTTCGAATCCAAAATGTTAATATTATTTTGTTGGCACATTATCCTCGCCCGAGGGTTTCATAAAAGGATTCGTCACCTATGAACTGCATTACTTTGAATTCTTCCGGGTTTTTTTTACAATTGATCCGCTGTCATATAATGGAAATGCTGTTTAAAACACCACAATAAAATAAATCATACATTAACAAAACTACCCAACGCATGTAGGACAGATGCAAAGTCATATGTCACCCTGCACTGCCACTGTAGTTAAGTGAACAAACGTAAAACATCTGTCCAAACTAAACCGGTTTCGCATTGTTTGAATCTTGGAGTTAACTTTACTGTGAATAACTGACTTCTGCCGCAGGTGAGTCCGTCTGGCTGGAGAGCAAGGCCGTCGGGGCAAACACAGAAGAAACCTTTGTCCGGGTTCGGGAGACAGATATGACTGCAGCCACCACGTCCATTGCTACAGCCATTGGTACCTGAACATAAAGTAAACAATACACGGCTTTCGTCGCAAGAACATTAAATCAATTTCCCTTCAACTCTGGTCTCTAATTTAATGGTTTCATTTCTTATGAGTCTAAAGAGCTCCTTCTAAATGTACATCCTTCTAATCCGAGATATTTCACCGGTCCTGGTTTAAAGGGATTCCACAGTGATTCCAAATAACAACGGTCAATCAAATATCCTTACTGATCGTGATATATGTGTATTGCCCATCTCTGAATACACAACATTGTAGACACTGCAGCAAATGAGTATATCAGCGCTATAGATAACTGAACGATGTGTTTTTGCCGCTCTATAACAAGAGGCGTTATCAGGTCATGTCTAGATGTAACTAAATCACCATGTACTATTGCGTTACCAGTCTAGTTTATGACCTGTCACCATCACCAAGTACAGCAGAGATTGTTGTACACTGATCACTGTATGTCGATCTTACATGCAGATAACATGGACGAAATTACAACAGATGAGATGGAATATCCTCTGCACGTCGATATGTGAAAGATGCAGGAATGTACGAAAATTATTATTGGCTTTCATAATCATGCAAACAATTTAGACCAAACCAAGTAATATGTTACAAACACGACACATGTTTGTCCCCACCTACACTGATTCTCAACTATGCGCATGATGGTATTACAACGAATATGGTTTATGTGTTACTGGATCTGTCTAAGAGTTGAAACAATGTTAGAATCCCAGAAAGGTGTTAGGTTGACAGCTCATTCCACCTTTCATACGAATGATGTTTCTTCAGTGCAACAACTTTCATTGTCGTACGAATTTTTCAACATTTCTTATGGTAGACATATGGACTACGCTTATACATTCGACGCTCTATGGCAGAGTTATACATTGTGTAGTGCCTTATGTTCTCTTGTTCTACGTGTTACTGTTAACAAAGGAACAGGCCTGTGCATGTGTTTGTGAGCCTGGCATCACCACTACTTCACAGCGATGAAGAGGCACGTAATATAGCTGGACTCGTACGATGGAAATCTGGAAGAATTTAACTTTCTGGGCCCCAGTCTAGTGTCAAAGTAACAAGTTCAGACAGTTAGTTCTTAATACCACTTTGAAAAATAGTATCTTCTAATATTGTGACCGAATTAACCCGTGTCTGTTCAGCTGCAGATGTGACATTCATTTACATGACAGACCCGTAAACACTTGAGTGGGTATCATGCCTTGGAGAATGTAATGCTGTACCGAGTAGAGCAGAGGACATTGTGGGCACCTTGAATCAAACACTCTAATGTAGTGTTGACAACCGACGGTGTGTCAAAGGAACAATTTCACGCTTTTGTATAGAGGCATTGGTGTGTGTAAATTAACTACTGGCAAATCACATAAATGACCTAGTTTCCATCATCGTAAAGGTTAAAGAGAATGGATATCGCCTCACGTACCGGATGGGCCCCATCCGTCTCTGTGGTAGTGAATGTCGTTCAGGTGCCCAAACCCACCGGGCCCCACCGTTGTTAATCCACTGCCATCATCGTACATCCGAAAAACGGTCCTACAGATTCAATCATTTGTTATAAAAGATGAAATATTGTTTTCCTTCGTGTCTAAAGGTGGAGGCTGATAACTACTCACTAAAGTACTGTTTGCACCTACTGGGACAGACAGACGACTGCCAAGTGTTCACGAAAGTACTGTTTGCACCTACAGGGACAGACAGACGACTAAAGTACTGTTGGCACCTACAGGGACGGACAGACGACTCAAGTACTGTTGGCACCTACAGGGACGGACAGACGACTGTCAAGTTTTCACTAAAGTACTGTTTGCACCTACAGGGACAGACAGACGACTAAAGTACTGTTTGCACCCACAGGGACAGACAGACGACTAAAGTACTGTTTGCACCCACAGGGACAGACAGACGACTAAAGTACTGTTTGCATCTACAGGGACGGACAGACGACTAAAGTACTGTTGGCACCTACAGGGACGGGCAGACGACTCAAGTACTGTTGGCACCTACAGGGACGGACAGACGACTGCCAAGTTTTCACTAAAGTACTGTTTGCACCCACAGGGACAGAGAGACGACTAAAGTACTGTTTGCACCTACAGGGACGGACAGACGACTGAAGTACTGTTGGCACCCACAGGGACAGACAGACGACTAAAGTACTGTTTGCATCTACAGGGACGGACAGACGACTAAAGTACTGTTTGCACTTACAGGGACAGACAGACGACTGCCAAGTTTTCACGAAAGTACTGTTTGCACCTACAGGGACAGACAGGTGAATGTCAAGTATCCACTAAAGTACTGTTCGCACCTATAGGGACACACAGACGACTAGTGTTTGCTGATGCGATGCATACACCTTCAACAGGGACAAATAGATGACTGAACAATGTTCACTGAAACAAGATATCCACTTTCTGTTGGGCTAGGCAGGTCACGTGTAATAAAGCATTGGGTCGACTTACTGTTTGCTCCAGTCGGTGAAGAAAAGATAATCACTAAAATATATAATGCCGAAATACTGAGATCCCACACTGGAAGATACCACGACGCGTTGGCGCCCGTCAAGCTTAGATTTTTCAATTTTACCAGATCCTTGATCGCACCAGAATAGTTCATTGCCTGCAACACAGCAAACTTTACCATCACTTACATGTCTTGTTTTCAAGTTGTGTATGTGAGATAAGGTGGAAGATAATTGTAAAGTGATGTATCCTGAACCGACTGACAATTGTACTCAACTCCAAAATCATGAATTACATATCATGGTAGAATTCAATGTGCAACGAATGTTTTCTCTGTTTTTTGCAAGTTGTAATAATGTAACATTAGTTTGTGCTCCAAGCCTTTCTTCACATTGTCCAAAACCACTTGTATGTACGGAGAACGGGGATAACCCACGGCAAAGATCACTTTCAATGCAGAAAAGTCTCTTTAGACGTTTTATGTTTTGAGTATATATACTATTTTATATTCGTAACCCAACAGAAAAGACGTGAACTACCGTCCGAGTTGATGGCGATGCCTGTGGGCCGAACGAGATTCTTTGTAACAATGGGGGTTCTCACCGACCCGTCATAGGACGCCCTCTCGATCTTGGGACTGTGTCCATAGTCACACCAGTAGATCAGTCTGGAGAATAGAAGGGCAACACTTGCGGTGAGCCTTTCGTAATCTACTACTACCAGACACTGAATGTTTTATAGCATTCAAATCAACATCGAAATTAGTTATAATTAACTGACATGTGTTTACTGTCAGTACTACAGATGTTCGCTGGCAATAATATCATATCTATGATTCAGTTCGTTGTTGTTTTCATAAAAAAGAAGCTTGAAATCATTTAGTCACTCAATTTGTGGTTACATTAAACATGTTTATGCTCTTTGCTTTGAATAATGAAAGAGCAGATTCCAGTCTAATTTCGTAAAATATTACAATTAGGATTGGTGTATGATGTCACATTGGTAATGGGTAATACTGCTGATAATGCCGATACTTTCACCCCGGCACCAAGTTTAAAGCACAGCCATGTGTACCAAGCACCACAGAAGAATATAGACGTGAAATAACATGAAATAATGTCCAATCAGATCGATTTACCAATAGAAGCTATCTTATGAAACGAAAAGGAGGGCTGACCGGCCAATATCGTTGTACATACTCACATGGACACTAAAACATATTGCAATCTCATGATACATCACGGGCCAACGATGACGGAAACGATGGTACCTTTTTGGCCGTCAGCACATGTATATGTTTGGTTGTGGGATAGTCGGAGATAATTATTCAATATTACATGCATCATGGATCATATGATGTAAATGAACTAATCAGATGTGTGTACCAACCCAGTGGAGGGGTCAGCAACGATGGCCCTTGGTTCATCCAGATCTTCCGTAACGATAGTGAGATGAGCAAAGCCGTCAATTGTCATCAGTCCAATGATATCATTGCCAGTGTCTGTGTAGAAGATTAACCGTGTAACTGGGTCGACGGTGATACCATTGGGCACAGCAACTATCCAGACATAAAAGAAATTTCAGTGCGAGCATAGTCTCTTCCTTGTATTAGTCCAATGGAAATTGAATGGTTTGTCACCTGCGTGGTTGTTTCACCCTACGGACGGTGCCAATCCATGGCCCTCGTCATACTGATCTTAATAGTGGCCTTATTTTGTTTACTGATTTATTATATGGTTTTGTTGTTGTTTTGCTGTTGCTAGTGTTTGGTTTATTTTGTTATGTAGTGTGTGTGTGTGTGTGGCTCTTTGTGTGTGGCTGTGGCTGTGTCTGTGTTTTCCAATGGAGAAACATGAGGAACTGGCAAACAATCAATGACAAATACAGGGAGACATGACGATAAATACATCATAAGGCCTTATGCAGATCATTTATTCTTGTATTTCAGATATTTCAGACGACGAACGTGAAAACTAGTTTGTAATTCAGGGCACTCACACTCGATTATTCCATTTAGGAAGTATACCAATATGTCACTGCTGAAGTTGAACCTTATCACCTCATCATAAACTTGTGTCCTAAAATCAATAACTCATCACTTTCTCGATTGCCAAACAACTCCTTGAAAATATGGAACAACGGTGCATGTGTTACGAGAGTGTATTTTCTGTAAACTGTATTGCTACTTAAGTGCTAATTATTATTTGAGTCACAATGTTGAAAGTTTTGAGTGATATTATTATGGGTCACATTTCGTATCACAAATGCTCAGTGCTTTTAGTATTTTGGATGCAGGCGTTCAATGAAGTGCCTCCATTGATTGGTTACTTCCGGGAGACTACTAGAAAATTCTACGTTGATGGCGATGGTCGTATGTGCTCGAATATTCAGGAATCGGTGACAGTGTATATGAAGACTGGTTGTCATGTTGACAACACGGACACACAGAGATTAACTGGAGTTACAACAAACTGCCTTCGGCAACGTTTGACCTACACAACCGCTGCCTGACTGCTCGCTGTGTTGTATTCAGTAAAACTGTTTCTCACTCTCACACAAGACTTCAGTGAGTTGACATTATACTTGTGACCCAGTGCTTTAGATTTGACTCAATTGCATTGTACATGAAACCTCTATTGTGAATCTCTATCGTGCCTTTTGGTTTTAGCTGAATACAAATTATAATTAAACATATCAGACTTCTCAGTGTTGTATTTAGCTGGTTCTGAGGGGATTTCTTACACCTGCTATTCACCGCAGCACATGCAATTAGGAAAGTCATCTAGTAATTACAACATACTACCTTTCCCTATGCAGTCTTCGGTCAGCATGTGTGCGAGAGCACACCACAAGGCATGGTTCTGTAAATGATATGACATTGCAACATTCCTCATGCACCAGTATGTGAAACTGTTTCTTGTTTGTTTTATAACATCGTAACATTGTTCAGGGTATCTATTATTAAGTATACATATCAATTTGAAAGGAAACGGACAGGTACCTGCATTAAGCTGCCAAATAACCTTCTCCGCTTTGCCAGAAAGTGTCACACTGCGAATCTGTTTGGAACCAACGTCTGTCCAAATGACTTGCCCGTCTACAAAGTCATAACCAATTGCCACGGGACTGTCTGCTGAGGACACTGGTATGTTGACATAACTAAAGGTGCGTCCATCCATACGGTAGATCTTCTTATCTGCGGAATCTGTTATAAGCAGGAAATTGTTGGGGCGCTGTGCTGAAAGTAGTAAATGCATCGATGTAGTATCATGACCGGTGATATAAGCTAGTTCATAATAAGCTAGTTCGCTAGTTCGTGAAATGGAATGGCCTAATGTCGCAATAAAGATAAGCGTTATATTCCCGTCCGTCATGTCGCTCGGAAAAATATATATGCACTGTTGTTATCTCTTTTGTCTGCAGCCTGTCTGCGTGATATGTGCAAATGTGTACAAATTAGTGATGTCTTTATTTCATCCTGCGTGGATACCACCTGACGCCAACTACATTTGACAGTGTCACAATAGCACGTGTAAAACGTTCGACTCAAATAGAAAGCTTGAGATTATGCTTAATTTGGGTGCTACAAACATGTATGATCATTTCTTCCACCAGTTCGCGTGGAGATTTGGGACTTTGTGGTATAATTATCTGGTCCGTTGCGACTCACATTGGGGTTTTAATATGCATGTTCTGCCTATCAACTTTAAGCAAAGCATACATGCAGTTGCAAATCATTCACATTGGTTCGTCCACAATACAATCATTGTCTTGTTTCTGTGCGTATGTGGATACTAGTATTCGACGTGATACTGGATCGAGTCCATGTTATTACATCAGCGTGACTTGTATGCTTAGAGAGTGAGTGAGTGAGTTTGGTTTTACGCCGCCTGTAGCCATAGTCCAGCGTTAGCACGGCGGGGGACACCAGAAAATGGGACTCACTCATTGTACCGATGTGGGGAATCGAACCCGGGTCACTAGGCTACCCCACCGCCCCCTTAAGCTTAGAGAATAAACGTAAATAACAACACGGGGTAGCTTGTAACCAACCTGATGAGCACGTGACTCCGGCGTCGTGGTCATGGCTGCAATTACTTGCCCCCCACCCGCCACCAGAACACTGTGTGATGGAGACCTCTGACCCAAGACATGTCAAACCTTCCAGCCATATTGGACCTGTGCCTTCACCAAAGGTTGTCTGACGATGGATAGAACCTCCGGACCTACATGTACATAACAAGCATGGCACATCTTACATCACACAGACCTATTCGAGTAGACAGCAGTGAGGTACCGCCTTACTTTAAACAGACAGACAAAACTGTGGATGGCAATGGTACACCATATTCATACGCATCATTGTGTAATATCATTGAGCACACTGCACCAATGACGCCGAAAAGTAACACAACAATTAGTGAGAATTCGAAACTAAGCTAGAGCATAACGATTTGTCATACGTTTACAATACGAAATTGCCTTAAACAATCACAATGCACTCCGTCAAATCAAAGTTTATAAGAGAAACAGTTCAAGATTCGAACCGGCTGATTTACACATAGGGATAGGTCTGTCAGATAGGGTCTAATAGCCTCATATATTGCGGTAAAAGATGTCACTGTCTGGTCACAGTGTTTGTGAACTACTCGCCATCCATCGCGCGATTTCTACAACACGGGTAACAGTTGGAATTATCCTTTGCTCATACAGACATGAAACTGTAAACATCTACAAAGGCTGAACATTTTTCATAATGGTCCCATACGGGATATAAAAGAGGATACTCTATCGCCCATGATTACACAAATGCTTGTGACTCAGTAAAACACACGAGTCAACGTAATTACGGATATCAGTGACATCAAACGAAGCATAACGTATACTTCGCCCCATGTCCCTAACTATTCGTAGACATGCATATGTATATGGCACATCAACATAGAAAGTATGTACTTACGAGAAATCAGAGTATCCAAGCATGGAACAGACGACGGCGGCATCCTTAACGTCCCAGGTGTCATCACAAACTGTACCCCATGCCCCGAATGCATACACTTCTACTCGACCTTGATAGGAAGTAGTTCCGCCGACAAGACGTACAAACGTTTCGGCGGGGTTTGGCGTTGACATTGGGGAAAGAGACGTTCCATCCGTCGTCATCGGTAATACTGCAACATATGTCATATTTGGGATTTCACTTCCTCAGTAAAGTACAAATTCTAGTACTTTTTTGGTTGAGTCCCATTCGAGATTCGAACCCGCACCCTCAGAGTCAGGCACCTAATTGCCACCGCGACTTCCACGCTGAGCGGGTTAGGCGGCTGACTTTGTGTGCTGGCGATTAGGTGCTGACTGTTTAACGTGTGAAGATGTGTGCATACCTTATTTATCCACTTTTACAGATCTACCACCACATCGGTGGGTAGCCTGAATACTAGTATCGACTCCTTACAAATATTAAATACTTGTTACACTGAATATGAGATCGTCAAACGTTGATGCATCGTGGTAGAATGGGGTCATGTTAGAAAGATAAATGTGTGATTTGCTAAAGTCAAGTCTTCCTTGTAAACCTAAAAATATCTCAGTCAACCCTTAGTCCCCAAATTGCTTGCCATATGATCGCTCATAGTAAACAGCTTGATTATTACATGACACAGACCACATTGCTATCTATCTGACTGTCTGTACATTCATACAGACGTTTATCTGTTGCCATGACTGCACAACATCATTATGTAGAGCTACATCTCGAATGTGCCTGCTGTGTTTCCCAGGTTGCATTTAATGTGTCCAACATACCTTGTGTGAGATGCGACAACAGTAACAGCAGTGCCAGTGGTGCCATTGGTGACAGTGGTGATCGGGGGCTGAGGTATGACATACTCGGTGGATCGGTACAAGTGAGAGATGTTCGGAGATTTACAGGTGTGTACATCACCGAACACAATTGCCGATAGGAATGACAACGTTGTGTAGCCACATATCTACGTACGTACAAGGACAAGCGATGATATCCAGATCAAGATATCATATCTCCCAAATGCGCGATACCGCCGAGGTCTCGTGACACGAACTTATAACAATCAGTATGACATGATATGAATACCCGAGGGATTTTGGGGGGATGACATGCATTGCGATAACTAGACTGCTCTGCCATCTTATCCTTACATTACACAGACTATAATCGTCGGAACAGATAAGGAAGACTCGGAAATAAATTAAATGTTCATATCTTTAGCACATATCAGTTTATCGTTCTATGATTATAACAAACTCCTCTCCCTCTCCTACTGTAAGTCCCCACAATTCAAACTCAGTTTAACTCTACCATACCTTTAATCGCTGTATATTTGTTATTTTAATATTGGCTTAAACTCGCCAGCTGCAGCAAAATCGCCAGCAGCTGAAAGGATGAGGGTGAATAAAGCTAGGATCCGTGCAGGTAGCAAAAGTACTGTAAGTCCCCATGGTCCCTAGTATGGTGATCTACCTTCAGTTGTTGGTGATCTATAGTCCGTCTTTTATATCGTATTGTCTTAACAATTACAATGTTTTAGTTCTTCATTCATTTTTTGTGCTCATATCTGTGATATTCGAGTATTTTTACTGTTCATCGTCGACAGGTTTTACTCTTGAACATTTTTCACTTAGAGACATTAGGTTAGTGGAGGGCATGGAATGTAATAATGGACAAGGCATTATCTCTCCTTTATTGATTTAGAAAGCTTGGAAATCTAGTCTCCAGTTTAAAGATACAATCTCTAAATGAAATTATTTATTCAAAGTTGTTATCCACTCTCTGCCTCTCTCTCTCTCTCACACACACACACGCGCGCGCACGCACGCACACGCATACACGCACGCACAGACGCGCATACAAAAAGTATAAACGTACCCAACCAAAGATTCAGCCGGACAGTGATAGTATGCTGTAGGTGTAAATACAGCAATGCAGATCAAGTAAAGCCCAGACGTCTCAAAGTGAGTGAGTGATTTAATATTTAACGTCACATCGACAATATTTCAGCCATATCGTGACGGGAACATAACATTGAAATGGAATATATGAGTATTATAAAAATCTGTCGACAAAGGACAGTAAAACAACTAGAATATCACGGAAAGGAATGTATAACTAGTAACTATACCTAAAAACAGTTGATCTATGCAGGACAATACAATATATAACTGGGCTATAGATCACCAACAACTGAAGGTAGATCACCATACTGGGGACCATGGGGACTTACAGTACTTTTGCTACCTGCATGGACCCTAGTTGGATTTACATCATCAATTCAGCCGTCAGCAATTTGGGAAATCTAGCCATACAATAAAAAGACACTTATTCTACGATTAAAAACCTGGAAATTTAGAATTTACTTTGAATGTTTGTGGACTTACGTACCCTCTCAGGAGGACAATAATTTTACGGTACTTCAACCCCCTTCGAGAATACAGCCACTAACAAGCACAGTTACTAATTTAAACTTCCAATAATAAAATATTTATCTATTTACAGTTCAGTTAATGAATCTAATTCTTTTAAAAATGCAATGATTAAATGAGAACTTGTGTTATTAAAATGATCCTTCATAGTTTGGGAATTAAAATACTGATCCCTTGTGATGGAATACTCAACACAGTCGAGCAGGATTCTTTCATCACAAGGGATACAAAACGGAGGATCCTCACCTTTAAGCAAATATTTATGTGTATACCTTGCATGGCCAATACGACATCGTCGTAAAATAACCTCTTCAAATCTGGACTGACAGCCCAAGTGAGTGAGTGAGTGAGTGAGTTAACATTTAACGTCACATCGGCAATATTGCAGCCATATCGTGACGAGAACATACGTGACAAAAAGAATATATATGTATATTATGAAGACCCTGTCGACGAAGGACAGTAAAACCACTAGACTATCACAGTTAGTATTAAAACTAGCGTGGAAACTTAAAAACTGATAGTATCCATATTTGTACAGTACACTATAAAAACAGGCCATAGATCGCCAACAACAGAGGGTAGATCACCATACCAGGGACCATGGGGACTTACAGTACCTCTGCTACCTGCATGATCCCTGGCTGGATTTACATCATCCCCTCAGCTGTTGGCGACTGTATGCAAGATTAGCCTTAAATTAAAATGACACATATTCTACGATTAAATAAGTGGAAGATCAAATCTGACTTAAACCGTTTTGGGACTTACGTACCCTCTCAGGAGGACAATAATTTTACGGTACTTCAACCCCCTTCGAGGATACAGCCACTAACAATCTTAGTTGCTAATTCAACTTCCAATCATTAAATATTAATCTATTTACAAGTCATGTAATAAGTCTAATTCTTTTTAAAACGCAATGATTAAATGAGCACTGACATTACTAAAAAGATCCTTCATAGTTCTTGATTTAAAATACTGATCCCTTGTGATGAAACATTCCACACAGTCAAGCAGGACATGCTTGACTGTGATTCTTTCATCACAAGGGATACAAAACGGAAGATCTTCACCTTTAAACAAATATTCATGTGTATATCGTGTGTGGCCAATACGACATCGTCGCATGATGACCTCTTCAAATCTGGACTGACAACCCAAGTGAGTGTAACCAATGTAGGGTTTTATTTCATGTAGTTTGTTGATACCTACTTGAGTGTACCACTTCTTCTGCATCAGATCACGGATGTAAGACCTAATGTTAGCTTTATAATCAGTGTATGGAATAAGAAGTGGTGTCACAGATGGTTTGAGTGCTGCCTTAGCAGCAAGGTCAGCCAGTGTATTCCCAGAAATGCCCACGTGGCTGGGTAACCAACAAAAGACGATGTCGTATTGGCCAGTAGCAAGATCATTATGCAATTCAATAATTTCTATTAAAAGTAGATGTTTGCAAGAAATATTTTAATAGCCGGAAGGAGAAAAAGAGAGTCTAAATAGATTACATATTGTTTACGTTTAGGGTGTCTTTGAATATGTTTAAGAGCCGTTAGTATGGCGTTTGCTTCAACTGTGAAAATAGAACTGTTGTCTGGCAATCTAGAAAATATTGTTCGGGATCCAATGACAGTGGCACAAGCTACTGCGCCACCATCCTTGGACCCATCTGTAAATAAGGGTTTGTAATTGCTATATTTAGTTTTTGATTGGTTATATTCTTGTTTGTACTGTAATTCATTAGTTTCTGATTTTTTAAGTGAAGTTAATGTTAGGTCGACTTGAGGCCTAACCAACTGCCAGGGAGGAGAAGAAAGAAGACGAGAGGGAGCTATGTTTTTCAGCTCAATGCCGGCCGAAGAAAGAAAGGGTTTAATTCTGTGCCCTAGAGGTGGAACAAGAGAAGACTTCTTGTCATACAAATCCCCATAACGTGGATTGAACACACAGTTATATGCAGGGTTAGATTCATTAGAGTATAATTTAGTAATGCATTGGAAGGATAATTTTATACGACGTTGTGTAAGAGATGGTTCGTCTGCTTCAACGTAAAGACTGTCAATAGGTGAAGTTCTGAGTGAGTGAGTGAGTTAAAATTTAACGTCACATCGGCAATATCTCAGCCATATCGTGACGAGAACATCTAAGATCAAAATTGACTATGTGTCTGCTATAAAACCTGTCAACGACGGACAGTAAAACAACTAGAATATCACAAATGGAATTAAAACTAGCATGGAAAGTTAAAAATAACAACACCATTTGGACAATACACTATAAAATCAGGCTATAGATCGCCAACAACTGAAGGTAGATCACCATACTAGGACCATGGGGACTTACAGTACCTTTGCTACCTACATGGACCCTAGTTGGATTTACACCATCCCTTCAGCCGCTGGCGAGTGTACAATATGCTAGCCACAATTAAAACAACACGAATACTACGATTAAAAACAGTGGTAGACTTAAATTTACTATCAATGTTTTTGGACTTACGTACCCTCTCACGAGGGCAATAATTTTACAATACTTCAACCCCCTTTGAGGGTACAGCCACTAACAATTCCAGTTACGAATCCAAACTACCAATTATTAAAATACATCTTTTTACAGAAACATATTGCTCAAAATTCAGTCAAAAAATCAAATTCTTTTAAAAAATCAAGAATTAAATGAAAACTAACGCTGCTAGAAAGATCCTTCATTGTTTTAACTGAAAAATACATATCCCTTGTGATGGAGAATTCAACACAGTCAAGCAGAATATGCTTGACTGTAACTCTCTCATCACAAGGGATACAGAAAGGAGGATCCTCACCTTTTAACAGGTACGCATGAGTATATCTAGTGTGTCCAATACGACATCGTCGTAGAATAACCTCTTCAAATCTGGACTGACAACCCAAGTGGGTATAGCCAATGTAAGGTTTTATCTCATGTAATTTATTCATACCCACTTGGGTGTCCCACTTCTTCTGCATCAGGTCACGGATATAACATCTAATGGTGGCTTTGTAATCAGTGTAAGGAATAAGCAGTGGTGTCACAGATTTGTTGAGTGCTGCTTTAGCAGCAAGGTCAGCCAATGTGTTACCAGAGATCCCTACATGGCTGGGTAACCAACAAAAGACGATGTCGTATTGGCCAGTAGCAAGATCATTATACAATTCAATAATTTCTATTAAAAGTGGATGTTTACAAGAAATATTTTTAATAGCCGGAAGGCAAGAAAGAGAGTCGGAATAAATTATATATTGTTTGCGTTTAGGGTGTCTCTGAATATACCTAAGAGCTGTCAATATGGCGTTAGCCTCTGCGGTAAAAATAGAACTATTATCGGGTAATCTAGAAGATATTGTTCTGGATCCAATGACAGTGGCACAAGCCACAGCGCCACCGTCCTTGGACCCATCTGTAAATAAGGATTTATAATTGCTATATTTATGTTTCAATTGATTATATTCTTGTTTATACTGTAATTCGTTGGTTTCTGATTTTTTAAATGTCGTTAATGTTAGGTCAACTTGTGGCCTAACCAATTGCCAAGGAGGAGAAGAAAGAAGACGGGAAGGAGCTATATTTTCCAGCTCGATGCTAGAGGCTGCAAGAAATGGCTTAATTCTGAGCCCAAGAGGCGGAACAAGGGAAGACTTTTTGGTATACAAATCCTCGTAGAGAGGATTAAAGACACAATTAAATGCGGGATTAGACTCATTTGAAGCTAATTTTGTAATGTATTGTAAAGATAGTGTAGCGGCCACAAAATTTCCGAGTCCCGTGCTGGGATTCGAACGACGGACCCTCTGATCCGAAGTCGGACGCCTTGTCCACATGACCAAAGAGGTTAACCCCGTCAGCAAGCTGACAAGGTAAGGATGTCATCTGTGGGATGACTCCACGCCCTGCTACATACTCCCCCGTCAACAGAAGGCACGTCCCGGGCCGCATAGTTGGGTACTGAGGCTTATTTTGTTCAAATTTGATATGAACGTGCTCAGCCCCACGTTGGGCGCCAATGTAGCGGCCACAAAAATTTCCGAGTCCCGTGCTGGGATTCGAACGACGGACCCTCTGATCCGAAGTCGGACGCCTTGTCCACATGACCAAAGAGGTTAACCCCGTCAGCAAGCTGACAAGGTAAGGATGTCATCTGTGGGATGACTCCACGCCCTGCTACAATAGTTTTAAACGACGTAAGTTGAGAGAAGGCCCATCAGCTTCGACATATAGACTGTCAATAGGAGAGGTTCTAAAAGAACCAAGACAAAGTCTTAGGCCTTGGTGGTGCACAGGATCAAGTACTTTTAGGTTGCTTTGACAAGCTCCACTATATACGATGGAGCCGTAATCAAGTTTAGATCGGATCAGTGATCTATATAAGTGAAGAAGGGTAGACTGATCCCCTCCCCATTTTGAATTTGAAACAACCTTTAATAAATCGAGTGCTTTCAGGCATTTGGCTTTAAGGGATTTAATATGCGGTAAAAAGGTCAAATGTGAGTCAAAAATAAGTCCCAAGAATTTGGCCTCCTTGACCACTTTGATTGGGGTACCACTGAGAAATAGTTCTGGGTCCTTATGGGGTTTGTATTTACGACAAAAGTGTATACAATTGGTTTTTGATTTAGAAAATTTGAAGCCGTTTTCAAGACACCATTTATCTATTTTGTTTAAACACAGCTGCAGTTGCCGTTCAATAGTATGCATATTTTTACCACGGCAAGAAATATTAAAATCATCCACAAATAAAAATCCATCGATTAAATCGTTTAAAACTTTAAATAAACTGTTGATCTTGATGCTAAAAAGAGTGACAGACAAAATACTGCCTTGTGGAACACCCTGATCCTGATTATAATGATCAGACAGGATAGAACCCACGCGGACTTGAAATTGCCTGTTATTTAAAAATTTGGCTATGAATTCAGGCAAACGACCTCGCAAACCGAAATCATGTAAATCTCTTAAAATACCATATTTCCAGGTTGTGTCATATGCTTTCTCAAGATCAAAAAAGATAGACACAGCATGTTGTTTATTAATCAGCGCATTTTTCACAAATGTTTCTAAACGCACTAAGTGATCGACAGTACTTCTGTTTTTACGGAAACCACACTGTATATCTGTGATAAGATCATTTGTTTCCAAGTACCAAACAGTCGATTATTTATCATGCGTTCCATGGTCTTGCAAACACAGCTAGTTAGTGAAATAGGTCGATAATTGGACGGATCCGTATGGTCACGTCCAGGTTTAGGTATTGGTACTACTATGGCGTCACGCCATGACGGAGGAAAGTTACCCGATGTCCAAATATCATAAAAAATATTGAGATGCGTTTCTAGGCAGGATTCTGGTAAATGTTTCAGGAGTTGATAATGGATGTTATCAGCTCCTGTAGCAGTATCATGGGCTTGATCAAGAGCAGTATGGAGTTCATGAATAGAAAACATTTCATTATAATCTTCACCATTATCAGAATTGAAATTAATAATTTTCTTTTCTTGTTGTTTTTGATATTGCTGAAATTTAGGTGTATAATTCGAAGAGGAAGAATGTTTAGCGAGAGTTTCA
Organism: Haliotis asinina; assembly: GCF_037392515.1. NCBI lineage: Eukaryota > Metazoa > Mollusca > Gastropoda > Lepetellida > Haliotidae > Haliotis > Haliotis asinina. Next base: position 9,758,611 of record NC_090280.1, read on the forward strand.
CCCAGTTTATTCGCAATATCTGACTTATCAGTAAGTAATTGATCTCCATGTTTAAGATGATGGACACTAGATTTAGTACCTTTACCTTTAATTTTCTGGACCATGTTCCATACCTTGGACATAGGTGTCCGAGAATTTATTTTGGATACATAATTTTGCCAAGATTGACGTTTGTTCTGTTTAAAAGTACGCCTCGCTTTAGCATTTAAAATCTTAAATTCATTGAAATTATGCACCATAGGATGGCGACGGAAATAATGTTCTGCTTTTTTCCTTGCCTTCCTAGCTTGTTTGCATTCATCGTTGAACCATGGTTTTCTTATGTGTGGAACTGCAGAGGACTTTGGTATACACGCATCAGCTATGGAATTCAGTTCCTCAGAAAAACATTGAATAGCATCAGGAACGTCAATAAAAAGTTCGGGTTTAAGTTTTTCAGCACACAGTGTTTCATATAAAGCCCAGTTAGCCTTTTTAAAATTCCGCCTTGATGATGGATGAACATCAGATGGAGTTATAGATTTTAATATAGTAGGGAAATGGTCACTTCCACAGAGATCATTGTGGACTGACCACTCAAACTCATTAAGTAGTGAAGAGTCTGCAAAAGACAGATCTAGAGAAGAGTAGGTGCCGGTTGCAGGGTGCAGATAAGTGCTTGAATCATCATTGTATAAACATAAGTCATTATTGGAGATAAAATCTTCCAGTATTTGACCTTTTGAGTTAGTGTTTGTACCACCCCATAGCGGGTTATGGCCATTGAGATCACCCATTATGATACACGGCTTTGGGAGTTGATCATAGAGATCTTGCAGATCTGACTGTTGGAGTGCTGAGGAAGGCGGTATATACAAAGAGCACAGTGTAAAAGTAACGTGAAGAGTAAGTCTCACTGCAACGGCCTGGAGGTTAGTTTTAAGAGCTACAGAACTATGGATAACATCTTGTTTAACGAGGATTGAAGATCCTCCAGTGGCCCTGTCACCCGAAGGGGAAAAATAATTGTATGCATCAAACTGACGTAAATTAAAAGCATCTGTCCGTTTCAGGTATGTTTCCTGTAAACAGAAAGCTGCTGGTGCAAAGTCTTGGACTAATAGCTGTAGTTCATTAAGATTAGTCCTTAATCCTCTACAATTCCATTGTATTGTACTTTTGGAAAAAAACTATGGTGGGTTGATTGGGGATCTACCCCGCACTTTCTTAGAGGGCGACAAGCTATGTGCCCGAGAATGGATGTTATCAGACACATCCATATCTTCTAGTGACCCAAACTTATTAAATAATTTGATCTTGTCTGACCCTTTAGGAGCTCGATTTGGTCTTGAAGTGTCTGATCTTGATTTGATCTTTGTTTTACCTGTCTGTTTCTCATTCTTCCCTGGTTGTGATCCAAGTTGAGAAACGGGAGATTGGTGCTGAGAAAAGTTCTGCTGATCAGGAAGTAAATCTGCTGTCTGTGTTGATTGCTCAGGAGAAAGATTTTTTGGAATGTCTGTGTTTATCCACGTCAGGTCTGTTTGACAGGCATGTGACAAGGTAATGACTTGAGAAGCATTTTCTTTGTTGGTCATTTCTGATGGCTTTCGGGCGATGGAGGCATAAGTTTCATTAGTATCCCTTGACTGTATCAACTTTTTGGCTTCAGCAAAACTGACATTATTAGTGTATTTAATCCTGTTGATCTCCATCTGCTTTTTCCAAGAGGGACAATCCTTAGAAAATGCTGAATGATTTCCATTGCAGTTGGCACATTTTTTGGAGCTACTTTCACAATCTTCTGTTACATGAGTAGTCTCAGCACAGTGAGCACATGTAACAGACAATGTGCAAGTCTTCACACCATGTCCAAACTTCTGGCATTTGAAACATCTCAGAGGATTGGGGATGTATGCATCAACAGTAACGCTGTAGTAACCTGCCCTGATTGATTTGGGTGGATTTGGCGCAGAAAAAGAAAACAGGTATGTGTTAGTTGGAACACTTTCATTGTTTTTTCGACTGGAAAATCTTTTGACATACATCACACCTTGATCCTTCATTTCCGATGCAATGTCAATCTCGGTCATATCTGCAAATAGACGATCTCGGTCTCGTACAATACCTTTACTGGTGTTCAGTGTTCTATGTGCAGAGACCTTAACCGGAACTCCAACAAACGTTTCAATGGACAATAGGTTAGTTGCTTGCTGTTTTCTATTACATTCAAGTAATAAACATCCTGAACGCAAGCGTTTCACATCTTTAATATCTCCTGCTATTCCATGGATACCTTTAGATATCGCAAATGGATTCAGCTTTAAAGGAGTATTATCAAGCGTCTCAAGGATCAGAAAACGAGGCCAGTAATCAATAGATTTGGAGGGTCGCTGTTCATCATCATCATCATTGTCGAGTTGGCGTTTCGTTTTTTTGTTTGGGGTTTGGTATTCCATGGTAAGTTAGTATGAATTCGTCATCCGAGCTCCCCACCCCCCACGGAGTATCACAAGGACAATGCTAAGAGCAGGCGGGTTTCCAGCCTGCAGCACCAAGGATACCCGGATGATATACTCAAGCAGAATAATCAGCAAGTAATTATTCCACCAGATTGGCCCATGAGCCACTGCCTTCTGGACATAGGACTCAAGGCAAGATACGAAATTTGAGTTATTTAATCGTAAAATAGATATATCATCACAAAGCCATGACAACTGACAAAAGACAAAATGGTTTCTAAAAATTTATGCTGTAAAATTTACATGTACAGGGCTTAGCATGACCAGCCGATTGGTTGAACCGGGCCCATTCAACCTCCCGTCTAGGTGAAGTAAGGGTCGAAGGGGTGTGTTGAGCAAAGGGAACGCGGTCACAGGCCCCCAGTGCCCTCAACCCCCAGACTCCCGTCCTCCACCGACACAGGGCCGCAACCCACGGCAAACAGGTTGGTGGACCAAATATGCCCCCGGGTCCACAACGGGGGTGTCGGCGAGCTCTTCGCGTTACCCAGCACCCACCACGAGGAGGTGGCTCGCCACGGGTGCCGTGAAGTTCTGAAAGACGCAAGACAAAGTCTTAGACCTTGGTGGTGGACAGAATCTAATAGTTTAAGGTTGCTTTTACAGGCTCCACCATAAGATGGAGCCATAATCGAGTTTTGAACGGATCAGTGATCGATATAGGTGTAGGAGGGTAGCTTGATCCCCTCCCCACTTTGAGTTGGAAACAACTTTCAACAGATCGAGTGCTTTCAGACATTTGGCTTTGAGCGATTTAATATGCGGCAAAAACAGTTAAATGGGAGTCGAAAACTAGGCCCAGAAACTTGGCCTCCTTTACAACTTTAATGGGAGTGCTATTTAAATATAGTTCAGGGTCTTTATGCGATTTATATTTCCTACAAAAGTGTAGACAGTTAGTTTTCGACTTTGAGAACTTAAAACCATTTTCAAGACACTATTTATTTATTTTATTTAAACATAACTGCAGTTGCCGTTCAATAGTATGCATTTTTTTACCACGACAGGAAATATCAAAATCATCCACAAAAAGTGATCCATCAATTGAATCGGTTAAAACCTTGGATAAACTATTGATCTCAATGCTAAATAAGGTCACCGACAAAATACTGCCCTGGGGAACACCCTGATTCTGTGTATAATGATCAGACAGGGTTGAACCCACACGGACTTGAAATTGCCTGTCTTTTAAAAATTGTGATATAAAAAGAGGCAAACGGCCTCTCAAACCAACACCACGTAGGTCCTTCAAAATGCCATGTTTCCAGGTGGTATCGTAAGCCTTTTCAAGATCAAAGAAAATTGATACAGCATGTTGTTTATTGACTATAACATTTTTAACAAAGGAGTGAGTGAGTGTGTGAGTTAGTGAGTTAATACTTAACGTCACATCGGCAATATCTCAGCCATATCGTGACGAGAACATTCAACAATGAAAAAGAGCATATATAAATCATAAAAACCCGTCAACGAAGGACAGTAAAACAACTAGAATATCACAATTTCAATTAAAACTAGCATGGAAAGTTAAAACTAATAGCACTATTTAGACAATACAATATACAAACAGACTATAGATCGCCAACAACAGAAGGTAGATCACCACACTAGGAACCATGGGGACTTACAGTACCTTTGCTACCTGCATGGTCCCTAGTTGGATTTACACCATCCCTTCAGCTGCTGGCGATTGTATGAAAAGTTAGCCGAAATTAAAAGAACATGAATGCTACGATTAAAACACTGGTAGACTTAAATTTACTGTGAATGTTTGTGGACTTACGTACCCTCTCAGGAGGACAATAATTTTACAATACTTCAACCCCCTTTGAGGGTACAGCCACCAACGATTCAAGTTACTAATTCAAACTACCAATCATTAAAATGCATCTATTTACACAACATAATTTTCAAAATTCCACCACAAAATCAATTTCTTTTAAAAAACCAATGATTAAATGACAACTAACAGTGCTAAAAAGGTCCTTGATAGTTTTGACATTGAAAAATTTATCCCTTGTGATGGAGAATTCAACACAGTCAAGCAGAATATGCTTGACCGTGACTCTCTCATCACAAGGGATGCAAAACGGAGGATCCTCACCTTTTAAAAGGTATACATGAGTGTATCTTGTATGGCCAATACGACATCGTCGCAAAATGACTTCTTCAAATCTGGACTGACAACCCAAGTATGTGTAACCAATGTAGGGTTTTATTTCATGTAGTTTATTTATACCTACTTGGGTGTCCCACTTCTTCTGCATCAGATCACGAGTGTAAGCTCTAATGCTAGCTTTGTAGTCAGAATAAGGAATACGAAGTGGTGTCACAGATTTGTTGAGTGCTGCCTTAGCAGCAAGATCGGCCATTGCGTTACCGGAAATGCCAACGTGGCTGGGAAACCAACAGAAGACGATGTCGTATTGGCCAGTAGCAAGATCATTATATAATTCAATAATTTCTATTAAAAGTGGATGTTTACAAGAAAGATTTTGAATAGCCTGAAGGCAAGAAAGAGAGTCGGAATAGATTATGTATTGTTTATGTTTATGGCGTCTTTGAATATATTTAAGAGCTGTTAATATGGCGTTAGCCTCAGCGGTAAAAATAGAACTGTTGTCTGGTAATCTAGAAGATATTGTTCTGGATCCAATGACAGTGACACAAGCTACTGCGCCACCGTCCTTGGACCCATCTGTAAATAAAGATTTATAACTGCTATATATATGTTTCAATTCATTATATTCTTGTTTATACTGTAATTCATTAGTTTCTGATTTTTTAAATGTGGTCAGTGTTAGGTCCACTTGGGGCCTAACCAACTGCCAAGGAGGAGAAGAGAGAAGACGGGAAGGAGCTATATTTTCCAGCTCAATGCTGGCAGGAGCAAGAAATGGTTTAATTCTTAAACCAAGAGGCGGTACAAGAGAAGATTTCATATTGTATAAGTCCTCACACAGAGGACTGAAAACACAGTTATATGCAGGGTTTGACTCACTGGAATATAATTTTGTTACATACTGTAAAGCTAATTTGATACGTCGCTGCTCAAGAGATGGCTCATCAGCCTCAACGTACAGGCTGTCAACAGGTGAAGTTCGAAAGGCCCCAAGACAAAGTCTTAGACCTTGATGGTGAACAGAATCTAAACGTTTCAGGTTGCTTTTACAGGCTCCACCATAGACAATGGAGCCATAATCAAGTTTTGACCGGATCAGTGATCGATAAAGTTGCAGGAGGGTAGCTTGGTCCCCTCCCCATTTAGAATTTGAAACGACTTTCAACAAGTCAAGTGCCTTCAGGCATTTAGTTTTGAGGGATTTGGTATGTGGTAGAAACGTTACATGTGAGTCAAAAATTAATCCCAAGAACTTGGCCTCCTTTACAACTTTGATGGGAGTGCAATCTAGAGATAGTTCAGGGTCCTTATGTGGCTTAAATGTTCTGCAAAAATGTATACAATTAGTTTTGGACTTCGAAAATTTGAAGCCGTTTTCAAGACACCATTTATTTATTTTGTTTAAACACAACTGCAGTTGCCGTTCAATAGTATGCATATTTTTACCTCGGCAAGAAATATTAAAATCATCCACGAAAAGCGATCCATCAATTGAATCGTTTAAAACTTTTGATAAACTATTGATCTTGATGCTAAAAAGAGTGACAGATAAAATACTGCCTTGTGGAACACCCTGATCCTGATTGTAATGATCAGACAGGGTAGAACCCACACGGACCTGGAATTGTCTGTCATTTAAAAAGTTGGCAATAAATTGAGGCAAACGACCTCGCAAACCAAAGTCATGTAAATCCCGCAAAATACCATGTTTCCAGGTTGTGTCATATCCTTTTTCAAGATCAAAAAAGATAGACACAGCATGTTGTTTATTAATTAGTTCGTTTTTAGCAAATGATTCTAAACGCACTAAGTGATCGACAGTACTTCTGTTTTTACGGAAACCACACTGTATATCTGTGATAAGATCATTTGTTTCCAAATACCAAACAAGTCGATTATTTATCATGCGTTCCATGGTCTTGCAAACACAGCTAGTTAGTGAAATAGGTCGATAATTGGACGGATCCGTATGATCTCGTCCAGGTTTAGGTATTGGTACTACTATGGCGTCACGCCATGACGGAGGAAAGTTGCCCGATGTCCAAATATCATCAAAAATATTGAGAAGAGTTTCTAGGCAGGATTCAAGTAAGTGCTTCAGGAGTTGATAATGTATGTTATCAGCTCCAGTAGCAGTGTCATGAGCTTGATCAAGAGCAGTATGGAGTTCATGAATAGAAAACGTTTCATTATAATCTTCACCATTATCAGAATTGAAATTAATAGTTTTCTTTTCTTCTTGTTTTTGATATTGCTGGAATTTTGGTACATAATTAGAAGAGGAAGAGTGTTTAGCAAGGGTTTCACCTAGTTTATTAGCAATATCTGATTTATCAGTAAGTAATTGATCTCCATGTTGAAGATGATGGACAGTAGATTTAGTACCTTTACCTTTGATTTTCTGGACCATGTTCCATACCTTGGACATGGGTGTCCGAGAATTTATTTTGGACACATAATTTTGCCAAGATTGGCGTTTGTTTTGTTTAAAAGTACGCCGTGCTTTAGCATTTAAAATTTTAAATTTATTTAAATTATGCACCATAGGATGGCGACGGAAATAATGTTCAGCTTTCTTCCTTGCCTTCCTAGCTTGTTTGCACTCATCGTTGAACCATCGTTTTCTTATGTGTGGAACTACAGAGGAATTTGGTATACACGCATCAGCTATGGAATTCAATTCATCAGAAAAAGATTTAATAGCATCGGGAACGTCAATAAAACGTTCGGGTTTAAGTTTTTCAGCACACAGTGTTTCATATAAAGCCCAGTTAGCCTTTTTAAAATTCCGCCTTGATGATGGAGGAACATCAGATGGAGTTACAGCTTTTAGTATAGTAGGAAAATGGTCACTTCCACACAGGTCATTGTGGACTGACCATTCGAATTCATTTAATAGTTCGGAATTTGTCAATGACAAGTCGAGAGCAGAATAAGTCCCTGTACCAGGGTGTAAATATGTGTTGGAACCATCATTATAAATACATAAATCATTGTCGGAACAAAAGTCCTCCAACAATTTACCTTTAGTGTTTGTAGTTACACTACCCCAGAGTGGGTTGTGCCCATTTAAATCTCCCATTATAATACAGGGCTTCGGGAGCTGGTCATATAGAGCTTGAAGATCAGTTTTGGCAAACGTTGAAGACGGTGAAATATAGAGAGAGCACAGCGTAAATGCTACATGTAAAGTAATTCTCACTGCAACAGCCTGCATATTAGTATTAAGTGGAACAGGGCTTTGAATAACGTTTTGTCTGACTAGAATGGATGATCCACCAGTGGCTCTATCACCCGGAGGTGAAAAACAATGATATGTATTAAAATGACGAAGGTCAAATGTATCTGTTTGTTTTAAATATGTCTCTTGGGGACATAACGCTGAAGGTGTAAAATCATTGACTATTAGCTGTAATTCATGTAAATTAGTCCTCAATCCTCTGCAGTTCCACTGTACAATATTATTGGAATAAACTATCTTTTGGGGGGATTTATTGGGGATCTACGCCGCACTCTTTTGGAGGGCGACAAGCTATGTGCCCTTGTTTGGATGTTTTCGGAAACATCCATATCTTCCAAGGATCCGAACTTATTAAAAAGTTGAATTTTGTTACTAGACCCCTTTGAGGCTCTTCCACTTTTACCCTTTTGTGAAGATTCACATCTAGATTTAAGCTTGTTTTTCTCAGTTTCTTTCACATTGGATTGAGACGTCCGTTTTGCATTTGTCTGAGATAATTTCTCCTGTGTACAAGGTACATCCTGAACACCCATGGGCTCCGGAAGTACGTCAGCAGTTTGAGTGGATGATTCAGGTAGCAAAGTCTGAGGAGTGTCAGTATTAATCCATGTTAAGTTGGTTTGACAGCAAACAGAAGACTTGATTACATTCACGGTTGGCGAAGGCGATGTTCGGGTAACAGAAGCATAAGTTTCTGTTAAGTCTGATCTTTGGACAAGTTTTTTTGCATCTGCAAAGCTAATGTTTTGAGTATTTTTGATTTTGTTGATTTCCATGTTCCGTTTCCAAACTGGACAGTCTTTTGAGAAAGACGAGTGACTTCCGGCGCAGTTAACGCATTTCTTAAAGTTGTATGTGTCTGCTCACCACAGTGAGCACACGTGACAGACAATGTACAACTATTCACTCCATGTCCAAATTTTTGGCACTTAAAACACCTTAATGGGTTAGGAACATAGGTATCAACAGCGATGTTACAGTATCCAGCTTTCACAGATTTTGGAGCAGTTGGCGAGGAAAAAGAAAACAAGTATGTGTTTGTTGGAACAGTTTCTTTATTTTTCCGGGTTGTAAACCTTTTGACATGCATCACACCTTGATCTTTCATCTCTGTCCCAATATCTAATTCCGTCATGTCCGCAAACAACTGATCACGATCTCGAATTATGCCTTTGCTAGTGTTGAGCGTCCTGTGAGCTGAGACTGATACAGGAATTCCTACCAACATTTCAGTTGTCATCAGGTTTGTAGCTTGCTGTCGTTTACTACATTCAATGAGAAGAGCTCCTGAACGCAAGCGTCTAACATTTTTGACATCACCCGCAATGCCTTGAATAGCCTTCGATACTGCAAACGGGTTCAACTTGTGGTGTCTTATCATGAGTCTCGATCACTATAAAGCGTGGCCAGAAGTCAATTGATTGGGTCGGTCTGTGTTCATTATCATCTTCATCAGGGTCCAGTGGACGTTTTGCATTTTTAATGGGGGTTTCGTAAGCCATAGTTGGTTTTAAATGGTTCATCATCCGAGCTCCCCACCCACCACGGAGTATCACAAGGACAATGCTAAAGCAAGCGGGCCTCCAGCTTGCAGCACCAAGGATACCCGGATGATATACTCCAGTAGAAAAATCAAAAGATTAATATTTCCACCAGATTGGCCCATGAGCCACCGCCTTCTGGGCATACGACTCTAGGCAAAAACATATATAAAATGATGAATTTCAAATTACAATCTCCAAAGAGCCAAGCATGAAAAATCAAATTACCAGTTTCATAAATTTTGAGCATGAAATAGTTGTAGCTCAGGGCTTGGCGTGACCAGCCGATTGATAGAACTGGGCCAGTTCTACCACCCGTCTAAGTGAAGTAAGGGCCAAAGTGGTGTGTTGAGCAATAGGAACATTGGTCCTGCTCCCATTGCCCTGAACCACCAGGATCCCCTCCTCCACCGACACAGGGCCGCAACCCACGGCAAACGGGTTGGTGGACCAAATATCCCCCCGGGTCCACAACGGGGGTGTCGGCGAGCTCTTGGCGTTACCCAGCACCCACCACGAGGAGGTGGCTCGCCACGGGTGCCCTTTTAACAAAGGATTCTAAACGTACCAAATGATCAATGGTACTATGATTTTTCCTGAAACCACACTGAATATTTGTGATCAGGTTATTGGTTTCAAGATACCAAACTAATCTATTATTCACCATACGCTCCATGGTTTTGCAGACACAGCTAGTTAACGATATTGGTCTATAATTCGACGGATCTGTATGATCCTTACCAGGTTTTGGTATTGGAACTACAATGGCATTTCGCTATGAAGAAGGAAATTTGCCAGATGTCCATATTTGGTCAAATATATCCAAAAGTGTCATCAAACATGATTCAGGTAAGTGTTTCAGTAGCCGGTAATGTATATTATCATCACCTGTTGCAGTGTCGTGAGCTTGGTCAAGAGCCGTATGGAGCTAATGTCAAGAAAACACTTGTAATCTTCCCCGTTATTTGAATCGAAATTAAGTTTTGTCTTTTCCTGTTGTTTCTGATATCTCTGAAACTCAGGGACATAATTCGCCGATGATGAATTTTCGGCAAGAGTTTCGCCAATTTTATTTGCAATTTCAGATGTGTCTGTAATTAAATTATCCCCATCTTTAAGATGGTGAACAGCAGCTTTTGAAACTTTACCTTTAATTCTTTGAACCATGTTCCATACTTTGGACATTGGCGTACGTGAATTAATTTTGGAGACACAATTTCTCCAGGATTGTCGTTTGTTTTGTTTGAAGGTACGACGTGCTTTCGCGTTGAGTATTTTAAATTTATTTAAGTTGTGGACAAGCTTTCCTGGCTTGTCTACAATCTGTATTAAACCATGGTTTCCGTACATGTGGATTCGTAGAGGACTTGGGTATACACTCATCAGCAATTTCATTTAAAACGTCAGAAAAACACTGAATGGGATCAGCTATGTCACTAAAAACTTCGGGCCGTATTTTAGATGTGCATAAAGCAAGAAATAAAGACCAGTCTGCTTTGGAAAAATTCCATCTCGAATATGATGGAGAGTCAGACGGATTAATTTCTGATAAGATAGTTGGAAAATGGTCACTTCCACAGAGGTCATTGTGGACCGACCATTCAAATTCATTAAGTAGCCTAGAATCTGAAAGAGACAAGTCTAGAGGAGAGTAAGTGCCAGTTGCAGGGTGCAGGTAAGTGCTAGAATCATCATTGTAAATACACAAATCATTATTGGAGATAAAATCTTCCAGTATTTGACCCTTTGAATTAGTGTTTGAGCCACCCCATATCGGGTTATGGCCATTGAGATCACCCATTATAATACAAGGTTTAGGAAGTTGTTCATAGAGAGCTTGCAGATCTGACAGTTGGAGTGCTGAAGAGGGCGGAATATACAAAGAGCATAGTATAAAGGTAACATGAAGAGTAAGTCTAACTGCAACGGCTTGGAGGTTAGTTGCGAGTGGTACAGGACTATGTATAACATCCTGTTTAACAAGGTTGAAGATCCCCCAGTGGCTCTGTCACCCGGAGGTGAAAAATAATGATATGCATCAAAATGCCGTAAATCAAAAGTATCTGTCTGCTTCCAATACGTTTCCTGCAGACAGAAAGCCGATGGTGCAAAATCTTGGACTAAAAGCTGTAACTCATTGAAATTGGACCGTAAGCCTCTACTAGTTTTTTAGAATGAACTATCTTTTAGGAGGGTTGATTGGGGATCTGCCCCGCACTTTCTTTGAGGGCGATAAACTATGTGCCCTTTGATGGATGCTATCAGAAACATCCATATCCTCTAGTGATTAAAATTTGTTAGATATTTTTATCTTATCTGACCCTTTAGATGCCCGATTTGTTTTTGAAGTGTCTATCCGTGATTTGATTTTGGACTTTCCAGGTTGGTTCTCATTTCTGTTAGGTTGAGAACAAGTTTGTGGAAGAGAATATTGCTCCTGCATGGGGTTCAGCTGTGAAAGTGATTTTGCTGTCTGAGTGAACTGATCAGGAGACAATCGTGTAGGAGTGACAGAGTTTACCCATGTCAAGTCTGTTTGGCATGAGTGCGAGGAGGTATTTTTAGTTGTAACTGAAGGACTTATGAGTCCTATCATGAAGCTAGAACAAAATTTGTAAATAGTGTCTCAAATTTGTGCAGTCAGGGATTAGCATGACCAGCCGATTGGTTGAACCGGGCCCATTCAACCACCCGTCTAGGTGAAGTAAGGGTCGAAGAGGTGTGTTGATCAAAGGAAACACGGTTACAGGCTCCCAGTGCCCTCAACCCCCAGACTCCCGTCCTCCACCGACACAGGGCCGCAACCCACGGCAAACGGGTTGGTGGACCAAATATCCCCCCGGGTCCACTACGGGGGTGTCGGCGAGCTCTTGGCGTTACCCAGCACCCACCACGAGGAGGTGGCTCGCCACGGGTGCCACAGTCCAAGTAGGTGTAACCAATATACGGTTTTATTTCATGTAATTTATTTATACCTACTTGAGTGTCCCACTTCTTCTGCATCAGATCACGGATGTAAGTTCTAAAGCTAGCTTTGTAATCACTGTAGGGAATAAGAAGTGGTGTCACAGATTTGTTCAGCGCTGCCTTAACAGCAAGATCGGCCATTGCGTTACCGGAAATGCCCATGTGGCTGGGAAACCAACAGAAGACGATGTCGCACTGGCCAGTACCAAGATTGTTATACAATTCATTAATTTCAATTAAAAGTGGATGTGTACAAGAAATATTTTGAATAGCCCGAAGGCAAGAAAGAGAGTCGGAATAGATTATATACTGTTTATGTTTAGGATGTCTTTCAATATATTTAAGAGCCGTTAGTATGGCGTTAGCTTAAGCTGTAAAAATAGAACTGTTGTCTGGTCACCTGGAAGATATTGTTCTGGATCCAATGACAGTGGCACAAGCCACTGTGCCACCGTCCTTGGACCCATCTGTAAATAAGTATTTATAATTGCTATATTTATGCTTTAATTGATTATATTCTTGTCTGTATTGTAATTGATTAGTTTCTGATTTTTTAAATTTAGTTAATGTTAGGTCGACTTGAGGCCTAACCCATTGATAAGGAGGACAAGAAAGAAGTCGGGAAGGAGCTATGTTTTCCAGCTCAATACTAGAACCAGCAAGAAATGGCTTAATTCTGAGCTCAAGAGGCGGAACAAGGGAAGACTTTTTGTTATACAAATCCTCATGAAGAGGATTAAAGACACAATTAAATGCAGGATTAGACTCATTAGAAGCTAATTTTATAATGTATTGTAAAGATAGTTTTATACGGCGTTGGTTGAGAGAATAGTCATCAGCTTCGACGTATAGACTGTCGATAGGAGAGTTTCTAAAAGAACCGAGACAAAGTGAGTGAGTGAGTTGAGTTTTACACCGCACTCAGCAATATTCCAGCTATATGGCGGCGGTCTGTAAATAATCGAGTCTGGACTAGACAATCCAGTGATCAACAACATGAGCATCGATCTGCGCAATTGGGAACCGATGACATGTGTCAACCAAGTCAGCGAGCCTGAGCACCCGATCGCATTAGCCGCCTCTTACGACAAGCTGAGTCGCCTTTCATGGCAAGCATGGGTTGCTGAAGGCCTATTCTACCTCGGGAACTTCACGGGTCACCGAGACAAATTCTTAAACCTCGGTGGTGCACAGGATCAAGTAGCTTTATGTTCCCTTGACAAGCTCCACCATACACGATGGAGCCGTAATCAAGTTTAGACCAGACCAGTGATCTATGTAAGTGAAGAAGGGTAGTTTGATCACCTCTCCACTTTGAATTAGAAACAACCTGTAATACATCGAGTGTCCTCAGGCATTTGGCTTTAAGGAATTTAATATGTGGCAAAAAGGTCATATATAAATCGAAAATAAGTCTCAGGAACTTGGCCTCCTTGACCACTTTGATTGGGGTACCACTTAGAAATAGTTCTGGGTCTTTATAGGGTTTGTATTTACGACAGAAGTGTATACAATTGGTATACAATTTACAAAATTTGAAGCCGTTTTCTAGACACCATTTGTCGTTTTGTTTAAACACAAATGTAGTTGCCGTTCAAAAGTATGCATATGTTTACCACGGCGAGAAATATTTTCATCATACACAAATTAAAACCTATCTATTAAATCATTTAAAACTTTAGATGCCGTATTTCCAGGTTATGTCATATGCTTTCTTAAGATCAAAACAGATATTATTAATCAGCGCATTTTTCACAAATGATTCCAAGCGCACTAAGTGATCGACTGTACTTCTGTTTTTTACGGAAACCACATTGTATACCTGTTATGAGGTTATCTGTTTCCAAGTACCAAACAAGTCGATTATTTATCATGGTTCCATGGTCTTGGTCTTGCAAACACCGCTAGTTAGTGAAATAGGTCGATAATTTGACGGATCCGTTTGATCACGTCCAGGTGTAGGTATTGGTACTACTATAGCATCACGCCATGAGGGAGGAAAGTTGCCCGATGTCCAAAAATTCATCAAAAATATTTTGAAGAGTTTCTAGGCAGGATTCAAGTAAATGCTTCAGGAGTTGATAATGCATGTTATCAGCTCCTGTAGCAGTGTCATGGGCTTGATCAAGAGCAGTATGGAGTTCATGAATAGAAAACGTTTCATTATAATCTTCCCCATTATCTGAGTTGAAATTAATAGTTTTCTTTTCTTGTTGTTTCTGATATTGCTGAAATTTAGGTAAATAATTGGAAGAGGAAGAGTGTTTAGCGAGGGCTTCACCCAGTTTATTTGCTTTATAAATCTGATTTATCAGTAAGTAACTGATCTCCATGTTTAAGATGATGGACAATAGATTTAGTACCTTTACCTTTAATTTTCTGGACCATGTTCCATACCTTGGACATGGGTGTCCGAGAATTTATTTTGGACACATAATTCTGCCAAGATTGACGTTTGTTCGCCGTGCTTTAGCATTTAAAATTTTAAATATATTTAAATTATGCACCATAAGATGACGACGGATATAATGTTCTGCTTTTTTCCTTGCCTTCCTAGCTTGTTTGCAGTCATTGTTGAACCATGGTTTTCAAACATGTGGAACTGCAGAGGACTTTGGTATACAGTCATCAGCTATGGAGTTCAATTCATTAGAAAAACATCATCAGGAACGTCAATAAAACGTTTTTCAGCGCACAGTGTTTCATATAAAGCCCAGTTAGCCTTTTTAAGATTCCAC
Source organism: Haliotis asinina (assembly GCF_037392515.1). Classification (NCBI taxonomy): domain Eukaryota; kingdom Metazoa; phylum Mollusca; class Gastropoda; order Lepetellida; family Haliotidae; genus Haliotis; species Haliotis asinina. The sequence continues at coordinate 9,773,721 of NC_090280.1, forward strand.
CTTGATGATGGAGGAACATCAGATGGAGTTACAGCTTTTAGTATAGTAGGAAAATGGTCACTTCCACAGAGGTCATCGTGGACTGACCATTCGAATTCATTTAGTAGTTCAGAATTTGTGAGTGACAAGTCGACAGTAGAATCGGTCCCTGAACCAGGCTGTAAATATGTGTTGGAACCATCATTATAAATACATAAATCATTGTCAGAACAAAAGTCCTCCAACAATTTACCTTTAGTGTTTGTAGTTACACTACCCCAGAGTGGGTTGTGCCCATTTAAATCTCCCATTACAATACAGGGATTCGGGAGCTGGTCATTTAGAGCTTGATGTTCAGTTTTGGCAAACGTTGAAGACGGAGAGATGTAGAGAGAGCATGGCGTAAACGCTACATGTAAAGGAATTCTCACTGCAACAGCCTGCATATTAGTATTAAGTGAAACAGGGCTTCGAATTACGTTTTTGTGTGACTAGAATGGATGATCCGCCCGTGGCCCTATCACCTGGAGGGGAAAAACAATGATATGCATTAAAATGACGAAGGTCAAACATATCTGTTTGTTTTAAATATGTGACTTGGAGACATATGCCTGAAGGTGTAAAATCTTGGAGTGAGTGTGTGAGTTAATATCTAACGTCACATCGGCAGTGTCTCATCCATATTGTTACGAGAACTGAAATGATATATATGTATAGTATGAAAACCTGTCATCGAAGGACAGTAAAACAACTAGAATATCACAAATTGGATTAAAACTACCGTTGAAAGTTAAAACTTATATCACTATTCGGACAATACAATATAAAATCAGACTATAGATTGCCAACAACTGAAGGTAGATCACCATACTAGGGACCATGGGTACCTTTGCAATCTGCATAGACCCTAGTTGGGTTTACATCATCCCCTCAGCTGTTAGCAATTGTAAAATCTTGGACTAATAGCTGCAATTCATGTAAAATAGTCCTCAGTCCTCTGCAGTTCCACTGTGGAATATTATTGGAATAAACTATCTTTTGGGGGGATTTATTGGGGATCTACCCCGCACTCTTTTGGAGGGCGACAGGCTATGTGCCCTAGAATGGACGTTTTCAGAAATGTCCATGTCTTTAAGAGACCCATATTTCTTGAACAACTGAATTTTATTTTGTGACTCTTTAGGAGCTCTGCCACTTTGTTGGTTTGAAGCATCAGGCTTAGGCTTAGGTTTACTTTTAGCAGTTTGTTGACTATCAGCTGTCGATTGAGACTTTGAGTGTGACTGAGATGATGATGATTTGTGATCAGAACACTTTGATGTACTAGGAAGTGATTCCTCAGTCTGAGATGATACAGCGGGGTACAAAAGCTGTGAAGAATCGCAATTTACCCAAGTCAAGGTAGTTTGGCAGTCTGTGGATGATTTTGTTCTTTTAGAGCTACTGTAGCATACCTTTCTGGAAGATCAGATCTCTTTACCATTTTTGGACCCCCGAAAAGGAGATATTTTGAGTAAACTTTATTCTCTTTATCTCCATGTGCTCTTTCCAAATATGACACTGTTTAGAAAATGACGAAGGGTCGCCTGAGCAGTTGGTGCATTTTTTAAAATCACTGTCACAATCTTCTGTTGTGTGTATTTACACCGTGTCCATATTTCTGACATTTAAAACACCTTAGCGGGTTGGGCATGTAAGTATCAACATTGATATTACAATGTCCTGCTCTTACTGATTTTAGAATACTTGGAGAAGAGAAGTGGAAGAGATATGTTTTAGTAGGGTTTGTTTCTGAGTTTGTCCGAGTTGTAAATCTTTTAGTGAAAGTCACCCCTTGATCTTTCATTTCTGATACGATGTCAAGCTCAGTCATATTTGTGAACAATTGATCTCGGTCTCTAACAATCCCTTTGCTCATGTTCAGAGTTCTGTGTGGAGTAACTGAAACCTGGACTCAAAAAAATAGCTCAGTTGACAACAGGTTGTTTGACTACTGTTTCCTGATACATTCTACAAGTAGGGAACCTGAACGCAGTCGTCTGATATTTCGCACCTCACCTGTGATGCCATGTATACATTTTGATACCGCAAATGGGTTTAATTTGATAGGTGATTTGTCAAGAGTCTCGATCACTAGAAATCATGGTCAGTATTCAACGGACGGAATAGACGGTCGTAGTTCATCATCATCATTGTCAAGTTGACGTTTGTTTCTTCTAATGGGGGTTGTGTAAGCCTTAGTTAGTTTAATATGGTTCGTCATCTGAGCTCCCCACCCACCACGGATTATTACAAGAACAATGCTAAAAACAAGTGGACCTCCGACTTGCAGCACCAAGGATACTCAGATGATATACTCCAGCAGAAGAATTGTAAATAATTGATCCACCAGATTGGCCCATGAGCCATCGCCCTCTGGCATAAGACTCTAGGCAAAGTTCATACTATCATATTTCACAATCCAAAAAGTTATAGATCAGTTGTAGTGCCAAGACCGAAATTCAAACAATTCCAAATAACATTTGTGCAATGACACATACACAGTCCATACACATTGCTTGACCAGCCGATTGTTTGAACCGGGCCCATTCAACCACCCGTCTAGGTGACGTCAGGGCCAAAGTGGTGTGTTGAGCAATAGGAACAATGGTCCTGCTTCCATGCCCTCAACCACCAGAATCCCTCCACCACCGACACAGGGCCGCAACTCACGGCAAACGGGTTGGTGGACCAAATATGTCCCCGGGTCCACATAGGGGGTGAACGGCCCTCAGTGTTACCCAGCACCCACCACGGCAAGATGGCCGTTCACGGGTGCCATTATTACATTTGGAAGATCACTACCGACTAAAGAGTATGTAAGCAAAATGGCGTCTGACTCTGTTTAAAATATGAAAACATATTCTGAGATGCTTAAAAGTGCTACTTAATTATGTTAGTTATGTTTAAGTTGAGTGTGCAAACTATTCTGTGTATAAAATATTTTAAATATATTATAAATATTTTAAGTAGTGAAAGTCAGTAAAACATGTCTATACATAGTGAACTCACAAACAGGGCAGTGCATGCGCCAAATTATGACATCACACAATTGTTCGTGATACAGCTCCTCGGTGGGGAGTTTGGCAGTTACTGTAGCAGCGGGTAGTATTTTTCCTTCTTCATGTCTTCATGTTTGGTGAGTCTCGTTTGGTTATTTCCCTTAAACACGCACAGATGAGACGTTCACAGTGAGGCCTAGAAAGTGTCTTTACTCCGCCCCACACATGAAACTTGGAAACTTGGGACTGGTGCAGAACCAGAGTTTGTCCATATCTCAGTGTTATTAAGATACACACAGACTGAACACACACATGGTCCTGACACCACAGAATACGGGTCTCCTTCTGCTTGTATTTCATGTCAGGGGTTGGCGTTCGTCTCTTTTCTCATATCCAAGACCAATTACGTGACCATCCATTTAGCATCTCATACCTGTTGGATATACTTGCTTTTGTCTTAGCTGAAACGAAAACACTAAGTCTGACCCGACTATAGGTTTCTAGGCCTCACTGTTCCTATGATGTGCTGAATTCCAGCTCCACTCTCATTATTCTTCTTAACCCTGAACACATTGGAAAGATGAGTGTCTTTTGTTTCTGGCAGTGTAACATTTGTGATGCTTCCATTATACAGCTCTAAAAGCAACCTTCTTTTCTCTTCAGCAGCCATTTCGGACATTGCGTTTGAAAAATGGCATCTGGTTGAACGTCAGGAGAGGTAGCTCTTATCTGACATGTCTAGAAAGGTAAGAAGAGTTACCTCCCTTGGACCGATAACATATTTTCATAATCTGTGGAGCTCATGAAAAACCTTGGCGTTCTAACAGACATGAAAAATTCCCACCGAACTATATTTTTGGCGTCATTAATGAAGGATGAAGCTATTGATAACACTATTTCTGAAAGGTTGTAGCATCTTCCATTTTATTTGAAATATGTACATATTAATATCTTATAAACTATCTTATTAGTATGGAAAAAACACATGCCGTTGAAATGTAATTATAACGTTCTTTAACGTTACATTCTGCTACAAATGGCACAATATTAATTCAGTTTGTCAATATGGAAATGCACTTGCCACTTCATGTCAGTGATTTGCACGTACAAATCCCTCTAACCATGGAAAGTGGAGGACAATGCATTGGTGGTTTTTCCACCATGCGGTAGTCTGTTGTGTCTGGGCGATTGAATCAAACACGGTACTCGTGTTTTAGTACCCTTGTTTTTCGCTGTTTTGGGCAATGTTTCATTTCACTCAAATTCAGCAAATCTTGAATCGGTTGTTTCATTGCATGTTCCAACATGTCGTTCAAAGTGCCCATAAAGCACACGACAAGTAACATTTACCCGAGAGTATAAATGACCTCATCACTATTACTTATTGTATGACTATCACATTTTAGGGGGTTTTTTGTTTGTAGTATGTGAGTTCAGTTGAGTTCGGCTTTACGTCACATCACCACTATTCCAGCCATGTAGTGACGAGATCAAGTATTCATAAGCATTTTAAGTCCAAAAGAGTCTTTGTAGTAGAGGATACAAGGCCATACATATATATTATAGATATTACATTTATATTTAAAAACAGCAAAGGTCATGGCGCTGAATTCAATTGCAGGCAATTCCTTATTCTCACGACATGGTTACAATTTCTGATACTGGACAACCTGCATAAAGCGGTTAACAATGAAATGCCCGCTCTCAGGAAGATCGAATAGAGCAAAATACAAGACACTGAATACTACGTTGATGCCGACCATTTGAAAATAGTAGGTGCATATTTAATTGAGTCACAACGCCCTAGAATCGATTCAAATACGTCAGATCATTTTCTGGACAATAACTACAATAAAATGGAAAACCTCACAAATAGCTTTTAAAATGTCATGCCATGAAACAGGAGAAGGGAAGCTTTGTCTCTGCAAACATAATGAACCGTATTGAAAGAGGTCAAATCACCGAGTTAGTTCGAGGTCGAAGCCCGAAACGGTCCTGCATATGCTCGTTTACAAGTATACACTCGTTTCAAGACAATCAAGGTAGCTATACAATGGGACAATTCTAAAAACAATTAAGACGGTTTTGAAAGTTTTGTTAAAACCAATGTTCAGACTGACATGTTTATGCGTACACCAGACGTTAAACGATGCTGAAACCTGACGGCATAATGAGCTTAGTATATACGTCAGACCTGTAAGACAGATGTCTGTGATGACGTTTTGGGTTGATAGTCATTTCATATTTTGATACCCCTTGAGTTAATTGTAATATTATATGGCAATGAGGTGAAAATGCTGGGATGAGGGTGGTACATGTGGATGGTGATGGTGATTTCGTCGGTGAAGTACCTCTTGAGTTCTTGGTGATGTCGGCGATATACCCCTTGACTTCATGAGGACGTCTGTGATGGACATATTGGACTGATGGTGGTTTATCTGGTTCGTCTTCTAGCATGGTTGTCATGTCGGTGATGTGACTGTTGAGTTCATGACAACATCGGTTTTGCACCGACCGCGCTGATGGTGATGTCAGTTCAGAAAGTGTGAGGTCGACGGTGGAGCGTGTGGTTAGATTCTTGGGTTCGTGGTGATGTCATTGATTTGCCTCTTGAGGCCATGGTGATGAAATCTTTGAAGGGCATTTATAGGTGGAAAGCATAAGAAAAGCCAGATTTATGGATATCAACTTCTTTATTGTGAATGACACAACGTTCAGAAACGCTACAAAGAAAACATGTTAAACAACGTTGCAAATATAATACAAACATGGGGTCTGTAATGTTCTAAAACAACATGGTGATTGACTTGATGGAATACAACACACAAAAAACAGGCCTGTGACACACTAAAACAACATGAGGAGGTCAGTGATGCACTAAAATAACACGGTAATGACTGGGTAAAGAATACAAGGGTACCGAAAAACAACATGAGGAGGGCAGCGAACAGCTGAATACACAATAGTTAACGCCATGGTCTATATAAAGCAAACATTAAATGTACTCACTCTCCATGGCTACGTTAACATATACAGGGATGAAATACCATTTCTCTCTTTTCGGTTTGCAAAGTATGGAATGTTCCAAAAAGAGTCCTCAAATGTAAACCACATCCATCCTCATTCCATCAGAGGGAACCCATCCAAGGTATTTCCATTCATGTTTATTCAGTCAGCCAAGTTTTCAAGAACATACGCAGGATCAATCTCTCCAGTGTCCATGTGTAAAGGTTGTAGCAATGTTGGGGCGAGGCATGCAAACTGATATATGTAGCTGCGATTGTCGTTGTAGGACATAAACTAACGGTGCAAATTATCAACATGGGTATTTTTATATACACAGCTATTCCTGAGTTTCAATAGTTAAACTACATATAATTGGAATTTTCCCGAAAAAAGCTACAAATGGAAATCCACGCTACTATGTACTACATATGAAGGGACAGGAACATTTGATTAACTTCACTGGCGTGAAGTATTTACATCTATGTTTCTAGTGTCAGCATACTTTCAAAATTGTTTTGAATCCAAAGCAATTGGTACGTTGCTTGAAGATATGTCAAATGCAAACCACTCCCTCCCGTGAAGCACCTGTTCAAGGTGAAGCAATATATAGTTTGAACCAACACGAGCTATTTACGTATTTTATGTATATTCTGTCAGCAGTGTTTTTTAAATGTATGCTGTATCAGTCTCTTCAGTCATTTTTACCATGCGTAAGCTGTCACGTGGTGTCCTATGAATAATTGAAACATAATAAATACCTCAGTCCATATAGTGAACCCTAGATGTCTTTCTGACTCTACGTCTGACCAGTCTTTGAATATCATCTTCTGTGAACGCTTCAAGCCCTGCTCAAGTTACTTTCACAATATGCAAGCAGAAGTGACAGCAGTTGTTTTCTTCATGTTTGTACTGTCCACTTGCAGCACAGAGAAATGTAGGCTGCAGATATCAGCGAGGATGAAGAACAGGTCTGTCACATTAAAAAATATTGACATCGAGTTGTGTCAAAGGGAATGCACCAAAGACTTCTTCATTTTTGCATCGTGTCGTCTATCGACTACTGAAACAATGAAGACGGGAGAATCCATGTTTCGTTCTAAGAATTGTATTCATGTAAGTTGTTTGAATTGTTTAATGCCAACGTACTTTGTTACACGCTGTGTATGATAGAGTAGCTGCATGGCATTGCTTCCGTTTAGATTAAATAGATGGCAGATGGACCAATTCATCATACAATTTATCATTATGAAAACTACATAAGGCCGCAAACATGTGACTATCATCTCATTGGGGGAGGGGGGGGTGCGTGTTTTGTGTTTCATGACATGTCTGTCCATTACAGCTGCAGCACTGAATTAAAAAGTCATTGTTTGTGCTGAATCAACGTATTTGGCCGGAACCGCACACAGGACAAACATCTTTACAAATTTCATATGATTATGGAAAAAAAGTGTGTTGCATTTGTATTTTCCTAATGCCAAGAAATGATAACGGATCTTCTGATGAGCAAGCCCATTGTGCAATGACTAAAGATCATATCCCGTCACCATGGTGTCAAGAGAAAAAGACCTATAGACAGACACCGTTATCTGCAGAACGAACTAAGGTTTATGTTGCTCAGATATGACATGAACGTGTTCAGCTCCATGTAGGGAGCTATCGAGCCCCCAAAGTGGTTAGTCATTTAGGTGATGGTGTAATTTGTACGATGACTTTATGATGCTATTCTCATATTGTGTGGAAATCACACCAAGAAAGGTTTACCAGTGTAACACGAGGCTTCGCTTGTTTGGATGATTGTTTTTAACCCTGCATTGTCAGGGCTCCAGATATTTTTTTCAAGCAATTGGTTATTTACTCCCATGTCTGTTTATATGTGAGTAATCGCATTTTAGGAGTAACCAGCATTTTTTATAACCCCACTAGTTTAAAGAAATGAATAGTTTTACACAGAGTTTCTTATCCTTATTGGGTTCTTAACAGTGAATACATAAATATATATACATCTCAATAGACTAAAAGGTCTTAGTAATTGCATTGCCAAATATTTGGCAGCCATTCTAAATACTCATCAGGGAAGTCATGTGACTATTAGAGTAAACCCCGGACAGTGGCTACGGCTGTAACAGTATGTGTATACATAGTCATCGCCTATCATCAGCTAATGGTGTTGTTTGATTGCCACGACGAATCATACGCTAGCCGATTTAGTTAATTGAGTAATGTACACAAGGTATTATAGACATATTGGTTTTAAGTGATTCGTATGCGGTTTTGGTACTCTCGGTTTTGTGATTAATTGAGTAAATGTGATTTTTGTTGAGTAAAATACGCAAATATGCGTCTTATCTGGAGCTCTGAGGCGGCCTCAAAATAACCGAGACTGGACAACACAATCAAGTGATTCTCAGCTTGGTCATCGATCTATGCAATTGGGATACGATCACACGTGTCAACCAGATCAGCGATCCTCACCATCCGACCCTGTTAGGTTCCTGTTACGACAGCATGGGCTACTGAAAATTCTAACCCAGGTCTTCACAGGGGTACATCACATAAATCACTTCGGAACCATATATGAGCATTTGGAAATGTAACAACCACATTATTTCATGCTGATAGAAAACTATTGCTTTCAACAGATACCAGGTACCCCATGCCCCTCTAATGGCTGCAATCTGACTTCCCGATGCTTAGAAACCGAATGTGGAGAGACTTGCGAGCAACGTAAGTGTTTTAGTTAGAGTCTTGTTAAAGTTAATCTTCTTTCTATCAGTTTCATCACTTTTGATATGGAGGGCACCTACACTATAGAAATAGAAGTTTGTCTGAAGTAACCTTTCAAAAATATGTACTGTTTATGGTTTGGGTGTGCACGTGTGTGTGGGGGGGGGTGGTGGTGTCTACTTCTTATGAGCGATAACAATCAATCAGGAATGATATGGTGGCTGTGGAGAGGTGATCCAGTAAAGATCCAACGAGTTATCTCTAATACTTAAGAACCTGCACTTTCTAGTCCATTTCACGTTCATAACTGGTATTGAAAACAAAACCTTGTATAAAATGCTTGGTGTGTGATGTGAATGGAATGGAACCATGAATTGTGTTACAGCAACACTGGCTCCCTTAGCTCTTGATCGACAAGCTGAAGGCAAACTCCATCAAGCCTGTAAGAACGGAAATCTTTCAGCTGCCCGACTCATCTTGTGTCAGAGGCGGGTGGACGTTAACTGTAAGCAGTCTGGATGGACACCGTTGATGCGGGCAGCAGAAAATGGACATCTAGAATTGATGAAGTTCCTTGTAAGCAGAGGAGCTAACGTATCACTTGCTAACACACTTGGTGACAACACCCTACACCTGGCCTGTGAGAATGGACCTCTGAAGGTAGTGCAATATATCCTTTCATTAGACGTGGTAGATATAAATAGCAGAGGATGGAAAAAGAGGACGCCAGTTATGCTGGCCGGTTTTACAGGAAGGGTAAGCATAGTTGACGTCCTTGTACGTAAAGGAGGTGATTTAACACTTGTTGATGAAGACAGTAACAGCATCCTTCACCTTGCCTGTGAGGGTGGACAAGGAATTATGGCGCTTTTTGTCCTGTCACTGGGCCTGGTGGACATAAACAGCAGAGGCCAGGGACTGAAGACACCAGTGATGGTGGCAGCGGAAGCAGGATATAGTGAATTGGTTGAAACCCTGGTGAGAAAAGAAGCGAATGCTTCACTCGTTGATATAGGTGGTAACAACCTCCTTCACTTGGCCTGTGCGAAGGGAAATATTGAGGTGGTGAGATTTGTCCTTTCACAGGCCTTAATAGACATCAACAGTAGAGGACACAATGGGAAGACACCACTGATGCTGGCAGTGGAGGAAGGCCATAGAGCATTAGTTGAGTTGCTTGTAAATGAGGGAGCTCACGCGCTGCTTGTGGATACAGGCGGCAACAACGTCCTTCACTTGGCCTGTGAGAACGGATATGTGGAGGTTGCGCAATATATCCTGTCTCATAACCTAGTGAACATTGATGTCAAGAACTTGAAAGGACAGACAGCAGTCGTGATAGCACACGAAAAAAAGATAACAGGATTATTTGATCATCTTTATTTGAGTGGAGGTGACTGAATGAGGTGATATGATTGTCCATGCAAGTATGTCCTTTAAATACATCAATACAGTTGCGAGCAGCATGATGAAACTCCGCCATCAACCAAGACCCCTGTTATTTCTGACCTCACCATTCACATCAGCTGTACGTAAAGATAAGTCTAGGATCATCAGAGCCAAGTACACTTGCTTCAACAATCAGTAATATTACACTGAATGTACATATATATTGACGCCCAGAGCAACGTTATATAAGTGTACTTTTTCAACAACGGACCAGTTAAACCCGATATGTCTAGAACTCGCTTCCATTAGGATCACTCGAACATCCATTGACATCAGGGCCAATCGACATATTGCTTCATTGTCAACAGTCATTGACAAGATCAGAAGGAAACCCTACCACTCTTAGAAGTAATATTATGTCGCTACTTTAAGCAATAGAATGAGGAAGGAAATATTGACAGAGGCTCCATTGATATTTCAGACACGTGTGGCATGCATTATTACATCTGTTTAATGAATCAGTGATAACGGATGACTTTATGAAAGCATCTATCTAAAACACTTACCACAAACTGGTCTTGTTTAATAAAATATGTGTGATAAGGTTAAATGATAGCAACATGAAATCCAGCATTAACACTGTTGAACACTGACATTACTCAACACGCCCGAGACAATCTTTTGAATAAATGTCAGTTGAAAAGCAGTTCCTTATCCCTCTCTTTTTCTTTCCCGGTCTGGATGAGAATGTTGATGCTCAGCATTACATCACATTTCTATCTATAATCAACTGTTACGGTTAAAAATTGCCGTGACAAAAGGAACAAGAAATCCCCTCAGAACCAGCAAAATATAACACTGACAAGTCTGATTTTTTTCAGTTACTTTATATTGATCAAGCAAAGACAAGGATACAAGGATTCACAAGAGAGGTTTCATATACAATGCAGCTGAGTCAAATCTATAAGTCACAAATATAATGTCAACTCACTGAAGTCTTGGTGAGAAATGTTTTACTGAATGTAACACAGCGAGCGGTCAGGCAGCGGTTATGTAGGTCAAGCGTTGACGGAGAGGCAGGCAGGTGCCTTTAAGATATATGTATACTCAAGTATGCTCTGTGTGTATCCCGTCGACAACACGACAACCAGCCTATATATACACAGTCACCGATTCCTGAATATTCGAGCACAATACGAACTTTCTCGAAATTTCTCGACCAGCCTCGTGTTTACCTCAGAATATTATCAAAGGGAGGTAACTCTAGAGAACTACCTTAAAGACCGATAAAATACTAAGAGCGATGGACATTTATGAGATGTGACCCATGTTAACTATCAGCATTACAGTTTACAGAATATACACTCTCGTAACACAACTTACAGACAGATAAAAGAAACGCAGTTTGTGTTTTGTTTCTTTTTTAAATTTACTCAATGATGTCTGCAGAAATAGACTCTGAAGACAATTGTCGGGAAATGTGCCCAAACATCATTACCATATGCATCAGTCAATGCAATCATGTTTTATATTTACACCAATGCATTCAGAGTGACAAAAATACTGGCAACAAGGCTGTATGTCAAAGTGATGGTTTCTCAACAGTCGATTATCTTTTAATGTCGAGCAATAGTCCAACAGTCTAGCCTTTCAACAACCGAACATGCTCCTTTCACCCTTTCAGCAACATTTCAAAGAACTTCATACCACTCTTGCTCTGGAGACTTTCTATCAAGGTTTCAACGTTCAAAATGTTTTCAGCTTTCAGTGGATTTTTTATGTCAGATGCCATTCCCTATTTTGTCTTGTACCATACTTTCCCAAATTATTTTAAGTGAACAATTGAGTAGACTTAGTGTATGTTTAGGATGAATATCAGAATAAGAGCAGGATAAGAACCCCTGGTATAGTCACTACTTTACCGTGATTCATAATCACATATTCAAGCGGCTCGATCTCTTTACAGTTTGCTTTACTTTCCTGAGCCGCGCATTCCGCTTATCAACGTGTCTGTTGGCGTCTCAAGATTAGCATTAGTATAACAGTGTTTGTCTTGTACCAGTGATGAAAGCCATCGCATGATACGAAGCCACACGCGGTGAAGAGGTTGGTACGTTTTACCACGGTTGCAATGGATTATGTGCCTTAATCTGAGAGTTTGATATTTAATTCAAATGATTTCAAATTTCCGCTTCTGAATGTGATAAAACTTTGCATCATGAATTTATTGTGGTAAAACTGTCAGAGAGTGATTCAAAGGTTCACTTCCTGGATTGTGAACACAATCTGTCTCTGCATAAATTTTGATACAGTAAATGATATGTGATGCGTGGTAAAGAAAGACTGACTTGTCTTCAGTTTTTAGACAAACGATCGTGAAGTAATGTGACGAGCTTGTCGTGGGGTGGTGACGTTAGGACGACCGCTCTGTGGTCTGTGTAGCGTTGTATCGATGCTAGAGTAGGTAAATCGTGGTTATGTTTACGTGGAAATGACGTGCAAACATCTTCGACCGACACTCCAGCTTCCAAACGTCCGATAGCTCGGTGTCTCGCAATTTAGGGTGGCATTGTTGAACGAGGAGGGCTAGGCCCAATTTTTGTGCACAGTCTTATACCCGCTAAAGGTGGTGACAATTCGTGCATGTTCTATTTCATGACAAATATGTGCACGATACCCACGTGTTCATTGGTGTGGTCCGTTTTGGCGATTCCTTTTTTGATGTGTTTCACTTGGGGCTTCCAAAACGAAAATACATTTATTGATAAGAGCATCAGCATTCACTCTATGACGAAAACACCGATGAATTTAGGGTTCGTGTTTGTTCCTATTTGGTTAGAAAAGTTGTACATTATCTTCTATTGAAACATTTGCCAGGAAATGTTCCTCTGTCATCGCGCAACTCAGTTGTTATCGCTATACCTAATCTTGGCTGAGATCATACAGACTCATCAAATAGTCGTCCTATATCTCTCACTAGGTGCGCCCGATAAAACCGTTGGGCGTATGGTGGAGAATATCTTCTAGTCTGTTATTTTGAACCCAACCATCTCATTGCGGATATTCAAAGTGGTTCTCGAAAAAGTAGAAGTGCCACTGAGCGGTTAGAATCGTTCATTACAAAATCAGTTGTAAAGAAACAAAAGTCTGTTTATATCATATCATAACAAACTAAGTGTTTTAGACGGTTTAGATTTCTGATACGCGTCCGGACTGCCATAATACGTCAACGCCTTTTTTTCAGCTGTAGTAAGGGAAAGGCGCTGCATTTATCAGTTTTCAAAATTGTCCATGTTTTTCCTTTGTGTCGGATTGCTGGAAGCTTTATGATCGTCATCAGGTGGTATCTTGACTTCGGGTGTCTGGGCCATAATCGGATGATGTTTCTTCGTGGTTCCACGTGGACGTTGACTTCTTGTTATAGGATACCTTGACCTTGGTACCCACATTCCCACCACTTATCGTATCATTATAAATACGGCAACACGGGGATGTAGCTTCTTCTGTTTATCCATCAGTCTTGACGTTGGTATCCAACTGGTTGGCAGCTCCTACGGGGACGGTCTATAGCTTGATTGTTTACCTGAAAACAGAGATCTGAGCAGCAGATGATAGTTTAAAACAACGATCAAGTCGTGTTGCGAGGTATCAGGCTGAAAGGAACCTATTGTTCACGAGGCGAGGCATGGGGAACGTTTTCCACCAAGATAAACAGAGGCATATTTTTTTATTTTTGCATATACACTTCCCATTAAAAGTTTAAACTCACTTAAATCATTCAATCATTCACTATGTGTTATCTAGTATGTTAAGACCCCATTGCGTTATCAAGACACATTTAAATGAACATTGCCATTTTTATCCAATGTGCCATGTTTCGTGCAAATCAATGAACTACTTCGTTCATTCCGTCGACCATCATGTTTTATTCTATGTTTGTATTTATGAGCGACATGATAAAGTGATATACTGCTTCAAATACAGTTTACGTGTTACATGTACATGGATGGAGAACGTCCCAAAAGGCGTCAAGTGCCACTTCGTTTAATACAGTGTTTCATTTTATCCATCTGCGTCATATTGTTCTTTCTCCAGCCCGTCATATTTTAATCTCACTACTAACCGACTGGATCATTCTCTGTGCAATAATGTATAAACCGACCACCTCAACATGGCATGACATTTTAGGGTGGTAGATATGTAATACAAACACCCGGAAGGGACAAGACTGAGTCTATCCACCCGACCACAAACATCAGCGTTTGTTGATGGACAACATTCAGAAACAATATTATAGTCTGTGTGAAGTATTCATGGAGATCCCAAGACACCGTATGTGGATTATTGCCCTGATCTCATGCTGTGCTAAGTGTAAGTATAATGTGCACTGTAGGCTCGGAGATCGTATTCTTCCGCAGTCTACTGCATTTGAGCTTAACCAGTATTACGAACATGCCTAGTCACTGGGGTGCCTTGACAAAGCAGGACAAGCAAGCAGGACAAGCAGCCCAGCACATGATAATCCTCCAACATGCAGGGACTTGGGTTTTTTTAAGATTAGATGCTTAGCTGTACATATCGAACTTTTTCTACAGCCTAAACCAGTGTATACATTGAATTATACATATCACCATATGTGTTAGAGTACATCTGTCCTGTATACAACGTTGTCGGCACCCTGTACAAGGCGTTGTGCTATATCTGGGTGGGATAACACATGCATATGTGAATTTCAATGTAGGGCAATGTATGTGTAACTGGAGAGGGCATTGCTCCCAGCCTTGTGACAGATCTGTGCAGGGATATCAATGTAGTAATGTGTATACGTCCATAGTTCACAAGTGTTGTATGCATGTCTTTCTGTGATAGACATGGGGGTCTTTGTTAACAATGCAGTGTGTCCGGCCACATTAAACATACTGCAAACACGTCAATGGATGCATAATATCACACTATGGGAAATACCACGTTTACCTACACGGCATATGAACGTTATCTATATTGTGGCGGTGCAGTCTACAGCTGGCATTATGGTGCAGGTGAACTGAGATAACTAGTCTCATCTTAACAATACCGCCCATTATAATGACTTCATGCTATTGATATTACAGCTGCTTCTTCTCCAAGGATTTACACGCTTTTTGTAGTTGAATAACTAAAGTCCCAGGGTATTCAAGGTATTGCTGGGGAGGTGAAAACATTAGACGCTTGCGTGCAGGTGCCCTGCTAGTTGAATGCGGGAAAAAGCAACAAACAACGAACCTGATGAACATGAAATCTTTCGTGGGCATTCCGGTCACGGTCTCTGCTCACAAGACCTTAAACACGAGTAAAGGTATTGTGAGAGATAGTGATCGATTGTTTGATGATATGTCGGAACTTGATATAGTGTCAGAAATGAAGAATCAAGGTGTCCTTTATGTCAAGCCCTTTTCAACTCGGAAAAACAATGAAAGCATCAAAACGAACACGTATCTGTTTACTTTTTCATGTCCAATGCTCCCAAATCAGTGAACGCAGGCTATTGTAACATACCAGTTGATACCTACATCCCCAACCCGCTAAGGTGTTTTAAATGCCAGAAATATGGACGCCGTGTAAATACTTGCACATTGTCTGTTGTGTGTGCTCACTGTGGTGAGAAGACACATACAACAGAAGATTGTGACAGTCATTATAAAAAATGCACCAATTGCTCAGGCGACCGTTCTTCATTTTCTAAACAGTGTCCTATTTGGAAAGAGCAACCGGAGATCAATAAAATAAAATTTACTCATAATATCTGTTTTTCCGAGGCCAAACAACTGGTAAAGAGATCTGATCTTCCAGAAAGGTATGCTACAATAGCAAAAACATCATCGGGGTCTAGCTCTAAAACAGCATCAACCACAGGCTGCCAAATTACCTTGACTTGGGTAAATTGCGATTCTCCACAGCTTTTGTACCCTTTTGTATATCATCACAGACAGAGGAATCACTTCCTAGTACCTCAAAGTCTTCTTCCGATCACAAATCATCATCTCAGTCACACTCAAAGTCTCAATCCACAGCTGATAGTCAACAAACGGTGAAAAGTAAACCGAGGCCAAAGCCTGATGCTTCAAAACAACAAAGTGGCAGAGCTCCTAAAGGGTCACAAAACAAAATTCAATTGTTCAATAAATACGGGTCTCTGAGGACATGGACGTTTCTGGAAACGTCCAATCTAGGGCACATAGCTTGTCCCCTCTGTAGTTCCACATATTCGAAAACCATGGTTCAGCGATGAATGCAAACAAACTAGGAAGGAAAGGAAAAAAGCAGAACATTTCCGTCGCCATCCTATGGTGCATAATTTAAATAAATTTAAAATTTTAAACGCTAAAGCAAGGCGTGTTTTTAAACAGAACAAACGCCAATCTTGGCAAAATTATGCATCCAAAATAAATTCAAAGACATCCATGTTCAAGGTATGGAACATGATCCAGAAAATTTAAGGTAAAGGTACTAAATCTACTGTCCATCATCTTAAACATGGAGATCAATTGCTTACTGATAAATCACATATTGCGAATAAACTGGGCGAAACTCTCGCTAAACATTCTTCCTCTTCTAATTATATACCTAAATTTCAACAATATCAAAAACAACAAGAAAAGAAAAGTATTAATTTTAATTCTGATAATGGGGAAGATTATAATGAAACGTTTTCTATTAATGAACTCCATACTGCTCTTGATGAAGCTCATGATACTGCTACAGGAGCTGATAACATACATTAAAAACTCCTGAAGCACTTACCAGAATCCTGTTTAGAGACGCTCTTATATAATGTTTATGATAATTTGATGGGAAATTTCCTTCTTCATGGCGTGACGCCATAGTAGTACCAATACCTAAACCTGGACGTGATTATACGGATCCATCCAATTATGATTTACTAACTGTGTTTGCAAGACCATGGAACGCATGATAAATAATCGACTTCTTTGGTACTTGGAAACAAATAATCTCATAACAGATATACAGTGTGGTTTTCGTAAAAACACAAGTTCTGTCGATCACTTGGTGTGTTTGGAATCATTTGTGAAAAACGCGCTGATTAATAAACAACACGCTGTGTCTATCTTTTTTTATCTTGAGAAAGCATATGACACAACCTAGAAATATGGCATTTTAAGAGTTTTGCATGATTTCGGTTTGCGAGGTCGTTTGCCTTTAAATAACAGACAATTTCAAGTCCGCGTGGGTTCTACCCTGTCTGATCATTACAATCAGGATCAGGGTGTTCCACAAGGCAGTTGTTTGTCTGTCACACCTTTTAGTATAAAGATAAACAGTTTATCAAAAGTTTTAAACGATTCAATTGATGGATCGTTATTTGTGGATGATTTTAATATTTCTTGTCGTGGTAAAAATATGCATACCATTTAACGGCAACTGCAGTTGTGTTTAATAAATGGTGTCTTGAAAACGGCTTTAATTTGTTTTTATCCAAAACTAAATGCACACATTTTGGTAGTAAATATAAACCACATAAAGACCCTGAACTATCTCTGGATGGTGCGCCAATTAAACTTGTTAAAGGTCACATGCAACGTAAAACACAACTTTGCAGATTCTGGTACCTTTCGGAATGCACTTACTGAAACAAATCACAAACAATGCCAATTCAACCTATAAGGTTTAAAAAACGCGATGAAAAAAAAAGCCCGCGAAATCGGAGTTCAAACGTTTCACTAAATTCCCCCCAGCGCTGGGGGGAAAACTGGTTTCAACAGTTGTGCTACGCTGCGTCCATAACGCATGAGCAGTGAATAGGTTCGTGGAGCTTGAAACAGTATGCATGCCCAGCGTCTGAGGTCGTGAGCAGTAGTCTAATCTTGGTTGTGTACACAAACAGATAAATAATCTACTCGTTAAGTAAAAAAAACCTTGTTAATTGTGGTAAGCAGTCTCTGTCACACAGAAAGCTCAGTGTCTCGTTTATTCACACCTATATGTCTGCCTGCCTTTCTGCTAAAGGCAACATGCAGTACATAGCTTCAATCATTGACCACGTGCAATTTGAACTTAACACCTATCAGACTATAACACATAAACAAAATAAGTTGATTTATGATTCGTGCACCCGAGTCCCGTCTCTGCCACATTATGTAATTAGGCACGTGTGATACACATGACATGTTTTTATGTTTGTGGGTTGCAAACAAACTACATTCACTTTTTTCGGATCTGACGGAAACTGGTGCAAACTCTTGTCAGTTTCAAGTCCTGCTTTGCACTTGGACGAATGACAGATTCCAGCCACGCAGCATCTCTACTGACATGAGTTTTTATTGGATCGAGCGCAAATTCAGAGAACATATATTTTCAAAACCCAACATCTCTATAGGCCCTACACATTCTTCATGGATAACGACTTCTTTTAGTGTGTATGATTTTGTTTGACAACAGTATATGAATCCATACTGAAACGACGCATCAAGTACACAAAAGAAGTTGTTAGCCATAAAGAATCTTACTATCTTGTGACTCGCTATACTTCTAAAATGCCCACCCATCAAACAGATCATCTTTCTGTACACACAATGAACCTTCAGTATATCAGCAAATGAAACAGCCAATCGGAAGCCGTCGTTACACTTGAGTGCACATGACTGGATTCGGTCTCCCGAGGGCTTCGTTTCGGGGGAAGTAAGCGCAAGTACAAAATATTGCACTTTTGAATCGCGATTGTACGCTTATAATTTTGTTTATTTGTTTTTTTAAAAGCAGCAATGTATATCATATGTCATGAATAAGTGATAAATGTGTTTTAATTATGTTTGATGTTTTGGTTGCATGTGACCTTTGAGGAAGCAAAGTTCTTGGGTCTTATCTTTGATTCACACTTAACGTTTTTATCGCATATTAAATCCCATAAAACTAAATGCCTGAAAGCACTTGACTTGTTGAAAGTGGTTTCAAATTTTAAATGGTGAGGGAATCAAGCTACCCTTCTCCAACTCTATCGATCACTCGTGCGTTCTTAAAAAAAAACTAAAAGTATTAGATTCTGTCCATCATCAAGGTCTAAGACTTTGTCTTGGGTCTTTTAGAACTTCACTCATTGACAGTCTCTATGTTGAGGCTGATGAACCATCTCTTGAGCAGCGCCGTATAAAGTTAGCTTTACGGTACTTTACTAAATTATACTCTAATCAATCTAACCCTGCCTACAACTGTGTTTTGAATCCTCTTTATGAGGATTTATACAACAAAAAGTCTTCTCTTGTCCCGGGCACCCGTGGCGAGTCACCTCCTCGTGGTGGGTGCTGGGTAACGCCAAGAGCTCGCCGACACCCCCGTAGTGGACCCGGGGGGATATTTGGTCCACCAACCCGTTTGCCGTGGGTTGTGTCCCGTGTCGGCGGAGGACGGGATCCTGGTGGTTGAGGGCACTGGGGCTTTTAACTGTGTTCCATTGCCCAACACACCACTTTGGCCCTGACTTCACCTAGACGGGTGGTCGAATGGGCCCGGTTCGACCAATCGGCTGGTCATGCCAAGCCCTGTGCATGGAGGATATGTATCATTGCACAAATTTTATTTGGATTTTTACTTTCGATCTTGGCTTATTTGTTCATTGAGCTTTTCGAAATTTAAAATGCATTTTTGAAGTTCTGAACTTTTGCCTAGAGTTTTATGCCCAGAAGGCGGTGGCTCATGGGCCAATCTGGTAGATTAATTATTTCTAATTCTTCTGCTGTAGTATATCATCCGGGTATCCTTGGTGCTGTAAGCTGGAGGCCCGCTTGCTTTAGCATTGTCCTTGTGATACTCCGTGGTGGGTGGGGAGCTCGGATGATGAACCGTATTACACTAACCATGGCTTATGAAACTCCAACAAAAAAAACAAAACGTCCACTTCATATTGACCCTGTTGATACTGACCATAGACCGTCTACATCGATTGAGTATTGGCCACGTTTCATTGTGATTGAGACTCCTGACAAGACACCGTTGAAATTGAACCCCTTTGCTGTATCCAAAGGTATTGAAGGCATTGCTGGGGATGTGAAGAACATAAGACGCTTACGTTCGGGTGCCCTGCTAGTCGAGTGCGGGAAAAAGCAGCAAGCAACAAATCTGATGAATATTAAATCTTTCGTGGGCATTCCCGTCACGGTTTCTACACCCAGAACCTTGAATACAAGTAAAGGTATCGTGAGAGATAGAGATCGATTGTTTGATGACATGTCGGAACTTGATATAGGATCTGAAATGAAAGATCAAGGTGTACTATATGTCAAGCCCTTTTCAACTCGCAGAAACAACGAAACCGTCAAAACAAATACGTATCTGTTTACTTTCTCATGTCCAAATGCTCCAAAATCAGTGAAGGCAGGCTACTGCAACATACAAGTTGATACCTACATCCCCAACCCGCTCAGGTGTTTTAAATGCCAGAAATATGGACACGGTGTAAATACTTGCACATTGTCTGTTGTGTGTGCTCACTGTGGTGAGAAGACACACACAACAGAAGATTGTGACAGTCATTATAAAAAATGCACCAATTGCTCAGGCGAACATTCGTCCTTTTCTAAACAGTGTCCTATTTGGAAAGAGCAAATGGAGATCAATAAAATAAAATTTACTCAAAATATCTCTTTTTCGGAGGCCAAAAAAAATGGTAAAGAGATCTGATCTTCCACAAACTTATGCTACAGTAGCAAAAACATCATCGGGATCTAAATCTAACACTACATCAACGTTTGCCAAAACTGATCTTCAAGCTCTATATGATCAGCTCCCGAAGCCCTGTATTATTATGGGAGATTTAAATGGGCACAACCCACTCTGGGGTAGTGTAACTACAACCACTAAAGGGAAATTGTTGGAGGACTTTTGTGCTGACAATGACTTATGTATTTATAATGATGGTTCCAACACATATTTACACCCTGGGACAGGGACCTATTCTGCTCTTGACTTGTCATTGACAACTTCCGAACTACTAAATCAATTCGAATGGTCAGTCCACGATGACCTCTGTGGAAGTGACCATTTTCTTACTATGTTAAAAGCTGTAACTCCATCCGATGTTCCTCCATCATCAAGACGAAATTTTAAGAAGGCTAACTGGGCTTTATATGAAACACTGTGTGCTGTAAAACTTAAACCTGAACGTTTTATTGACGTTCCTGATGCTGTTAAATGCTTTTCTGATGAACTGAATTCCATAGCTGATGAGTGTATACCAAAGTCCTCTGTAGTTCCACACATAAGAAAACCATGGTTCAACGATGAATGCAAACAAACTAGGAAGGAAAGGAAAAAAGCAGAACATTATTTCCGTCGCCATCCCATGGTGCATAATTTAAATAAATTTAAAATTTTAAATGCTAAAGCACGGCGTACTTTTAGACAGAACAAACGCCAATCTTGGTAAAATTATGTATCTAAAATAAATTCTCGGACACCCATGACCAAGGTATGGAACATGGTCCAGAAAATCAAAGGTAAAGGTACTAAATCTACTGTCCATCATCTTAAACATGGAGATCAATTACTTACTGATAAATCACATATTGCGAATAAACTGGGCAAAACTCTTGCTAAACATTCTTCCTCTTCTAATTATGTACCTAAATTTCAGCAGTATCAAAAACAACAAGAAAAGAAAAGTATTAATTTCAATTCTGATAATGGGGAAGATTATAATGAAACGTTTTCTATTCATGAACTCCATACTGCTCTTGATGAAGCTCATGACACTGCTACAGGAGCTGATAACATACATTATCAACTCCTGAAGCACTTACCAGAAACCTGTTTAGAGACGCTCTTATCTATTTTTGATGATATTTGGACTTCAGGTAAATTTCCTTCTTCATGGCGTGACGCCATTGTAGTACCAATACCTAAACCTGGACGTGATCACACGGATCCGTCCAATTATCGTCCGATTTCATTAACTAGCTGTGCAAGACCATGGAACGCATGATAAATAATCGACTTGTTTGGTACTTGGAAACCAATAACCTAATCACAGATATACAGTGTGGTTTCCGTAAAAATAGAAGTACTGTCGATCACTTAGTGCGACTGGAATCATTTGTGAAAAACGCACTAATTCATAAACAACATGCTGTGTCTATCTTTTTTGATCTAGAAAAAGCATATGACACAACCTGGAAATATGGCATTTTGAGAGATCTACATGATTTCGGTTTGCGAGGTCGTTTGCCTCAATTCATAGCCAACGTTTTAAATGACAGACAATTTCAAGTTCGCGTAGGTTCTACTCTGTCTGATCATTATAATCAGGATCAGGGTGTTCCACAAGGCAGTATTTTGTCAGTCACACTTTTTAGTATCAAGATAAATAGTTTGTCAAAAGTTTTAAACGATTCAGTTAATGGATTATTATTTGTGGATGATTTTAACATTTCTTGTCGTGGTAAAAATATGCATACTATTGAACGGCAACTGCAGTTGTGTTTAAACAAGATTAATAAATGGTGTCTTTTCGAAGTCCAAAACTAATTGTAGACATTTTTGCAGAACATATAAGCTACATAAGGACCCAGAACTATCTCTAGATGGCACTCCCATCAAAGTTGTAAAGGAGGCCAAGTTCTTGGGATTAATTTTTGACATTTGTCACATTTAACGTTTCTACCACATATCAAATCTCTCAAAACTAAATGCCTGAAGGCACTTGACTTGTTGAAAGTCGTTTCAAATTCTAAATGGGGAGGGGACCAAGCTACCCTCCTGCAACTTTATCGATCACTGATCCGGTCAAAACTTGATTATGGCTCCATTGTATATGGTGGAGCCTGTAAAAGCAGCCTGAAACTTTTAGATTCTGTTCACCATCAAGGTCTAAGACTTTGTCTTGGCTCCTTTCGAACTTCACCTGTTGACAGCCTGTACGTTGAGGCCGATGAGCCATCTCTTGAGCAGCGACGTATCAAATTAGCTTTACAGTATGTAACAAAATTATATTCCAGTGAGTCAAACCCTGCATATAACTGTGTTTTCAGTCCTCTGTGTGAGGACTTATACAATATGAAATCTTCGCTTGTACCGCCTCTTGGTTTAAGAATTAAACCATTTCTGTCTGCTGCCGGCATTGAGCTGGAAAACATAGCTCCTTCCCGTCTTCTCTCTTCTCCTCCTTGGCAGTTGGTTAGGCCCCAAGTGGACCTAACACTGACCACATTTAAAAAATCAGAAACTAATGAATTACAGTATAAACAAGAATATAATGAATTGAAACATAAATATAGCAATTATAAATCCTTATTTACAGATGGGTCCAAGGCCGGTGGCGCAGTAGCTTGTGCTACTGTCATTGGATCCAGAACAATATCTTCTACATTACCAGACAAGAGTTCTATTTTTACCGCTGAGGCTAACGCCATATTAACAGCTCTTAAATATATTCAAAGACGCCATAAACATAAACAATATATAATCTATTCGGACTCTCTTTTTTGCCTTCAGGCTATTAAAAATCTTTCTTGTAAACATCCACTTTTAATAGAAATTATTGAATTATATAATGATCTTGCTACTGGCCAATACGACATCGTCTTCTGTTGGTTACCCAGCCACGTTCGCATTTCCGGTAACGCAATGGCCGATCTTGCTGCTAAGGCAGCACTCAATAAATCTGTGACACCACTTCGTATTCCTTATTCTGACTACAAAGCTAGCATTAGAGCTTACACTCGTGATCTGATGCAGAAGAAGTGGGACACCCAAGTAGGTATAAATAAACTACATGAAATAAAACCCTACATTGGTTACACATACTTGGGTTGTCAGTCCAGATTTGAAGAAGTCATTTTGCGACGATGTCGTATTGGCCATACAAGATACACTCATGTATACCTTTTAAAAGGTGAGGATCCTCCGTTTTGTATCCCTTGTGATGAGAGAGTCACGGTCAAGCATATTCTGCTTGACTGTGTTGAATTCTCCATCACAAGGGATAAATTTTTCAATGTCAAAACTATCAAGGACCTTTCTAGCACTGTTAGTTGTCATTTAATCATTGGTTTTTTAAAAGAAATTGATTTTTTGGTGGAATTTTGAAAATTATGTTGTGTAAATAGATGCATTTTAATGATTGGTAGTTTGAATTAGTAACTTGAATCGTTGGTGGCTGTACCCTCAAAGGGGGTTGAAGTATTGTAAAATTATTGTCCTCCTGAGAGGGTACGTAAGTCCACAAACATTCACAGTAAATTTAAGTCTACCAGGATTTTAATCGTAGCATTCATGTTCTTTTAATTTCGGCTAACTTTTCATACAATCGCCAGCAGCTGAAGGGATGGTGTAAATCCAACTAGGGACCATGCAGGTAGCAAAGGTACTGTAAGTCCCCATGGTTCCTAGTGTGGTGATCTACCTTCTGTTGTTAGCGATCTATAGTCTGTTTTTATATTGTATTGTCTAAATAGTGCTATTAGTTTTAACTTTCCATGCTAGTTTTAATTGAAATTGTGATATTCTAGTTGTTTTACTGTCCTTCGTTGACGGGTTTTTATGATTTATATATGCTCTTTTTCATTGTTGAATGTTCTCGTCACGATATGGCTGAGATATTGCCGATGTGACGTTAAGTATTAACTCACTCACTCACTCTTGTCCCGCCTCTAGGACAAAGAATTAAACCATTTCTTTCTGCTGCCGGCATTGAGCTGGAAAACATAGCTCCCTCCCGTCATCTTTCTTCTCCTCCTTGGCCGTTGGTCAGGATCCAAGTGGACCTAACATTGACCACATTTTAAAAATCAGAAACTAATAAATTACAATATAAACAAGAATACAATCAATTAAAACATAAATATAGCAATTATAAATCCTTATTTACAGATGGGTCGAAGGCCGGTGGCGCAGTGGTCTGTGCCACTGTCATTGGATCCAGAACAATATCTTCTACATTACCAGACAAGAGTTCTATTTTTACAACTGACGCTAACGCCACACTAACGGCTCTTAAATATATCCAAAGACACCCTAAACATAAACAGTATATAATCTATTCCGACTCTCTTTCTTGCCTTCAGGCTATTAAAAATATTTCTTGTAAACATCCACTTTTAATAGAAATTATCGAATTGTATAATGATCTTGCTACTGGCCAATACGCCACCGTCTTCTGTTGGTTACCCAGCCACGTAGGCATTTCTGGTAACGCAATGGCCGATCTTGCTCTCAAGGCAGAACTCACCAAATCTGTGACACCACTTCTTATTCCATACAGTGATTATAAAGCTAACATTAGATCTTATATCCGTGATCTGTCACAGAAGAAGTGGGACACCCAGGTAGGCATCAATAAATTACATGAAATAAAACCGTATATTGGTTATTCCTTTTTGTGTTGTCAGCCCAGATTTGAAGAGGTAATCATGCGGCGATGTCGTATTGGCCATACTAGATATACTCATTCATACCTATGGAAAGGTGAGGATCCTCCGTTTTGCATCCCTTGTGATGAGAGAACCACGGTCAAGCATATCCTGCTTGACTGTGTTGAATTCTCTATCATAAAGGATAAATATTTTTAACACCGTGAGTTCTCATTTAATTCTTGGATTTTTAAAGGAAATTGATTTCATCTTTGAATTTTGATTATTATGTTCTGTAGATAGCTGCATTTTAATTCATGGTAGTTTAGATTAGTAACTTGAATTGTTAGTGGCTGTACCCTCAAAGGGGGTTGAAGTACCGTAAAATTATTGTCCTCCTGAGAGGGTACGTAAGTCCCAAAACGTTTCATGTACGTTTAGACTTATACTGTTTTTAATCGTAGTATATGTATATTTTTAATTTTTGGCTAGATGTGACTAAATTTCAGCTGAGGGGATGATGTAAATCCAATTAGGTTCCATGCAGGTGGCCAAGGTACTGTAAGTCCCCATGGCCCCTAGTATGGTGATCTACCCTCAGTTGTTGGCAATCTATAGCCTGATTTTATTTTGCATTGTCCGAATAATGATATGAGTTTTAACTTTCCACACTAGTTTTAATCCATTAGCAATATTCTAGTTGTTTTACTGTCCCTCGTTGACAGGTTTTTATAGTATCCATATATTTGATTTCAGTATTAAACGTTCTCGTCACGATATGGCTGCAATATTGCCGATGTGACGTTAAATATTAACTCACTCACTCACTCAATCACTCACTCACTCACTCACTCACTCACTCCAACCGTACTCGTGTTCAGAACGTTGGAATTCCACCTTTGTTCTAGTCACAGATGGTGAGAGTATCATCGTAAGAGAGACGGAGACGGCTAGATTCAGATGGCAAGTGCCCGGAGGGACATCAGTCACGGCAATGTATGTGATTAGTCCAGGTGGGACGGCCGTCCTCCTCGCTAATATATTAAACCGACACATGATTGCTCATATGTATGAAGCCCGTGTCACCTACACTGGGAACATGACAGCGGGGATGATGGCCTTTGATATGAGCAATGTGAGCAGATCAGATGCTGGGAATTACACCTGTGGTCAAAATGGACTGTCTGATATCATCCCGAATTGTGGACAGATGCTGATCATACTTGGTAAGTGTGCACAATAACAACTGGTCTCTAACGCTCTTGTTTCTGTCTTAGATACTGAGAGTCAGACTACAGTCGTTGCCTCTCCTGGAGATAACAGCACAGTCAGCTTCATCATCCCACAGGGTGGTCTTGGGACAGGATCTTCATTCTATTTCATGACGCCAAATGGTGTTACTGCGTTTATTGTTGTAGGGAGTGGGACATTCCTTGCCACCAACCCCTACAAAAATAGAATTGTTTTTGAAGGCAGCTATTCCTCCAGGAACATGACATTTGTGATAAAAAAACATCTCGAGATCAGATGCTGGATACTATACCTGTGGTGGCGGGGGTCCCACTACACTGATTCAGGGTTGTGGTTTGAAGCTGATAGTCATTGGTATGTGATTACAAAAGTTAACATGTTTTATCTTAGTCTTCCATAGCAGTCAGAAATGTACTACAGGTTTGTACACCAATATCCGCATAACAGCATTGGACACGTCATTAGCGACAAAACCATACAAAAATAGCTGCCTCTCAACATCACTACTGCTTGATAAGTATTGGATGAGCCAGCGCACTGAACGCGTTTGTGACAAACGGCGGGAGGGGGAGTACTCTGGACGAATACACTTGGTTGCTACAGGTGCATTGCGATTAAACACGTGCAGTATACGCTGAATCGTAGAGCGATTTAGTTCAGCAAAACACCATCAAGACTCGATTCGCACGAGGAAATTGAACTGTTCTATATTTAGAAGACAACCTGTTCCCCTCTTGTTTCAAGAGGAATATTCTGGGCGTTCCCATACATGCAAATTTTGGTCATTCGTCAGGTCGTGGCCTCATTCGTAACTACTCGAGTTACGAATGGTCGTGGCCTATCTAATACTTGTCGAGCAGGTCGGTAGCATAACGTGGTGGTTAAACCTTTAGATAGTCGTGCAGGGTCCCCGGGTACGATTTCCACATAGGTACAATGTGTGAAGCCTATTTCTGAAGTACCCCGCCGTGATGTTGCAGGAATATTGCTAAGAGAGGCATAAAACTAACTTCATTCACTTACTAACAGCATCAGTGTGCTGAAGAATATCCAACAACGAATGCATCACATAATAATATGATTGTGGCAATGTGATTTCTACTTTAAATACAGCAGTAATTGATAGTATGATTAAATAACTATGATTGTGGGTTCAAAGGGGGTTCAAAGGGAGTTGCAGTAGCGTTAGATAATTGTCCACATGAGAGGGTACGTGAATCCTATATCATTTACAGTAATGTTTTATTCCCTAAAATTTAGTAGTAGCACATTTCTTCTAATAATGTGGGTTGATTGCTGAGCAATCGCCATTACATGAAGGTATAAAGTAAATCCCGTGTGCACATATTTAACATAAGTAATGTACGTCCTAATGAACCTTAGTGGTTTGTGATACAGAGCCCATATTTTTTTATTTTATTGTTTTATGCAATATTCCAGGTCAACAGGTTTTTACATTTCTAGATTTATTGATCCCTCATTCGATAACTGGCTGTTCGCGTCATGATTTGACTGAAATATTGCCGGTGTAGGATAAATACTATTTCACTCTTTCACTCACACACTCACTCAAATACTCAAGTTAGTTGTGAAGTTAATGTTCGTGGTTGCATTTGATAAACTAATAAATCCATAAAACTATATTGAGATTGAATTATGTTTTGTTTGTTAATGCATCAGTTTGCATAAAATATGTTGCAAAGTCCGACAAGAATCGAAAAGAGTAACTGAATGTGTAATGGATGATGGTGAGTCAGCCTGTCTTGACGTGTGGGACCATATATATCTTGTGACGCAAAGGGCTACAGATAACGTGCATAAACTATGAAAATTTATCACTGACGGTAGATTAATACCATTCAATCACTCAATCATTGCATTTAGAATACTACATAAGCATGACTGCGTCAACTTCCTCAATGTACATACACGTCGTTGTGGGACTATTCATCAGGCGAATGCTGGGAAGACAAAACAAATAACAAGTCCAAATATATTATTCCTGGATACATTTAGTGACCCAGTGACAACAGTAAGTTATAAAAATAGAAGGAACTTCATTTATATGTCAGTTATTGTAGAATAGTGACCACAACGTAATGTCGAAACTGGAATTTGGGTGTTAGTAAACCGTCGTACCAGTTACCTGTTACGATGGCCGTTCTGCCTTGTTGGTGGCGCTGCCAGTTCTGGTGGCATACTCGCTTGGTCTGTCCGGGTTGCTACATCTAGGAATGAGTGGTTTGACGACCGGGATTCCTAACTAAGATATAGCATTCATGTACTGGCACTCGGGCATACAATGAATAACTCGACACGAAGTTCTATTCTCACATCGGTTTACTCGATCCTTCTCTTCATAACAGTCTGACTTGGCCTGGACAGGGTAGGGCAAGCTCTTTACTGATCAATCGGGATGTGAACGTTCTGCTGACTCTATAACCCGCACAGCACCTCGCACACTTTTTAGTGCTGACGGTATCTTTTTAAGGTGTTCGAGCCTGCTCCACCCTTATCACATGACCCTCTACAATCTCTTTGATTCATTAGAAGTTACATCATTCCCTGGTCTCATGTCGTACCTCGTGGTTGGAAATCTCCCTTAATTCTAATCAGTGACTCAGCTTTAATTGCTACTTGACGAATCTATTCTGCTCTGTTGCTTGACATTTATTCCCTTTTTTCATCCCTTAATCTATTACCCAGTAGTAATAGCATTGGTGCCATGCCGACCTAACCGCAAATCTCAAAGATGGATGTTTAATTCGTTTCTTGTATACGAATGCAATTTTCACCTTATAACAGCAATGTTGTGGTCCTGACGCCCTCAGGTGCGTATTTCTGAAGAAATAGAATAAGAAAATGAACCAATCTTTCTAGGCAAGCCGACCAAGCCAGTCATATCACTGCAGTCAACTCCCGTGGTTGGCAGGAACGTCACGATGAGGTGCTCATCAACGTCTACAACACTGCCTGCAGATCACGGACTGACCTTCACCTACGCCTGGAAGGTAGACGGACGCAACCGTACGTCACCAGGTGGCGCTAGCATAACACTTCCGGTTGAGTCATATAACCCACCCGGTGTCATGTGTCACGTGACAGAGGACGAAGGCCTAGGGAGAGACAGTGACGTTCTGGTGTTAACTCCGGAATGTAAGTACATACAAACTGAAATATGCAAGGTGCAAAAAAACTATGGAATGGTATACATATAAAAACTCTTTTGGATACGTATTCATTTTTTATGTTTCCTGGGGGTTTTTTCTCCACAAAGTTTCAGTCTGCCTTCGCAGCAAAGGTCCACAACGTATATTATAAAACCCGTGTAGGAATTTGTGTAATGTCCTCAGGAAATATTACGAATCTGATTGTTTGATCTATCCTTTAGCATGAAGGTGTGTTATCATAAAAACATCAAAATCATCGATAAGAATTATCTGACAGCGCAAGTCGTAATGCACAGAAAACCGTGCGATTTCGCCAATATGTTAGCATGTGTTCATAAATCACAATGAAACAGCGGTGAAACCAGGTGTCCAAAGTCAACAACCGTCTTAAAAATCGACAAAATTTAATCACCTGCCACAGAAACTGTAATGACGGTTAAATACTTGAATAGAAGTGTCGTCCACGTGGAGTTTTGGAATACGTTAAATTGTTGGGGTTTTTTTGTCTGTGATGTGTTTATGCCAAGTATCGTTTCCTCTGTACTCACCTTTCCACACAGAGTCTTGAAATTTGTATTTGCTTTGAAATGATACATAGTATTGAACTTTCAGATCCTCCTTACAATATTAGCATCTCTGCAGCATCAGTGCAGGTGAAGGAGACTGACAACGTGCCCCGGGTGAGGTGTGACAGCACGTGTCGACCAACATGCTCATATTCCTGGAAACAAGGGTCTCAGATAGTGATGACTGGACAGGTGCTCGATCTTGGTGCAGCGAACAGGACAGTGGCTGGCAGCTACGTGTGCACAGCAGAAAATATATATGGCACGTTAGAGAGTCTGGCTGTTGCACTTGATGTCCTTTGTATGTATCGCAGAATTCCACATTTGTTCTTTACCTACTATTTGTTTTGTCTAATTAGTATTGTAAGCACGTATATAGGCAATCGAGCCTAGCAAACCAGTGATTGACGCAAAATGGGACACTATGACAAGTCATGTCACTAGGCTACCTGATCCATGTCATTGCTTCTTATACATACAGTGAAATCAAATAGTGCAAGTTTTTACTTTCCACACTAGGTTTAATTGTACCTGTGATATTCCAAATGTTCACGACAGGTTTTTATAATATACACTTATTCCATTTCATTATCAAACATGTTCTCGTCACGATATTACTGAAATATTGCTGATGTGACGTTAAATATTAACTCTCTCACAAACTCACCATAGTGTAAACTCCCCTATGGATCCTTCTGTATAATGTCCACCCATGATAGATATTTCTCTGAAAACAGATATCGCATCAGCGTATGTAGACATAAAAGCGACCCGTGAAGAACCGGGTTGGAACACGTGTAACCCATGTTAGAGGCCTCGTAAAAGGCAACTAAAGGGGTCGATTGTTAGGCACACTGACTTGGTTGACACAGGTAATCATATCACAATTGTGTATATTGATGTTCCTGTATTATATGTCCAGATTCAATTACTCACAAGACAACTAACATAGACGCTGATGGCGTGCAGTTTGAAGTTTGAATGAAAATAGAATAATCACACGTGTACTTTTCACAGTGAACAAATTTCACAGTGAACAAATTTCACAGTGTTTCACATTGGTTT
The DNA here is from genome assembly GCF_037392515.1 of Haliotis asinina. Classification (NCBI taxonomy): domain Eukaryota; kingdom Metazoa; phylum Mollusca; class Gastropoda; order Lepetellida; family Haliotidae; genus Haliotis; species Haliotis asinina. The sequence continues at coordinate 9,805,250 of NC_090280.1, forward strand.
ACTCATCATAGGTGTTCTGCCTTTCGCCCTGTCACTGTTATGTTGCAATACAAAAGCGAAGAAAAGATCCACATCTCTCCATTTCCTGGTTTTCGCAATTTAGAAAGGAATTATTTCTATATAAGTTTACGTCTTTCACACCTCAGATTCACCAACTGCAGCTGTAGTGGCTAACGGCTTGTCTGGTACTGTTCAAGTTGATGAAAGAGGTTCCGTGGTCTTGTCATGCACAGTAGACAGTAATCCTTTGTCTAGCATATCAATCATGAACGGCACTGTCCGACTGACCCACGTGACAGAAGTAGCCACAGCCAGTTTCAACTTGACGGAAGCAGATTGCCTTGACAGTGGCGACTACATGTGTGTTGCCCAAAACATAGCTGGTCAAACGACAGCGTCAGTAACAGTGAATGTAAAATGTACGTACCTAAACACACCTCATTATAGAATTCGGACTAGTGTGCTACCTGAACAAGCATGGGCCGGCAAATGTTAAATGAAGTTATTCCGTCAAATATAAAGGACAATGAATATATCTGTATGTAGTCGTGTAACTTTAGTGTCGCTTCCCATGAAAGGAAATACTCGACATGGAATATTATTACTACAGGAAGAAAGTAAAATGAAACACTTTCTTCTTTGAAGGTTCCCCACGACTCAATTTTCAATACACAGCAAGGAGAGATGTGTATGTTGACGTAGGCCAGCCAGTCAGATTACAGGCTCACATCCTAGCTTTTCCACGCCCGACCTTCACCTGGTTAAAACAGAACGGAGGTACAGACGAACCTATCGATGTATCGAAGTGGCGCCAGTACGACAATGCCATGACGTCATATATCGTTACCGACATTGCAGAAGAGAACGATTATGGAACTTATTATGTAAACGTCACAAATTCCCTGGGAAGGTTCCGAATGCAGTTTCAACTAGGAAAGAAAGGTACTTTCATTGATCTATGCGCATACTTTTATTAACTGCTGGTATAAATCAAGCTAGGGTCCATGCAGGTAGCAAAGGTACTTTAAGTCCCCATGGTCCCTAGTATGGTGATCTACTTTCGGTTGTTGGTGACTTATAGCCCGGTATTTAATTTGTACTGTCTGTAGTGGTTTTATTTTACGATAGTGTACTAGTTTTGAATTTATATAGCTGTGATACTCTGGTATGTTTACTGTCCTTCGATTACATGTTTTTATGTTGTAACTTTATTGATCTTCCTATCGTCATAAACTGGATTGTTCTCGTCACTACATGGCTGAAATATTGTCCATGTCACGCCAAATAATAAGTCAGTCACTTTTATTAACTAGCTCTCGAATAGCTGACATATAGCTGGTGCGGTGTGAAATAATAATTATTCACTACACTAAACTCACAGAGAGAGATGGGTACAGTGTGTTTTTTTCCGCATGGTCAAACCAGCCCATATTGTGTCATTGCCCTGTCTAAGCAATGCTCCTCCTTTGACACAGCGCCCTTGCCTGTACCGGAGAACTTCCAGTGTCAAAACAAAGCTGGCGGTTACATTCTTCAGTGGACTCCAGGTGACGATGCTGAGACACGGGGTGTCGACTTCGTGGTGGAGCAAAGACTGCCACAGGCCAACTGGACTACAGTCTCGGCGCCTGTTGAAAGTGACGGTACGCTGAGACAAGTACAGCTGCCCCTGTCTGGAGGCAGCACCGTCTTCTTCAGGCTCTATGCTACAGAGGATAGTGCAATGACGTCACCGGTGATGGCGTCATGTTCAACATTCATTGCCGTAGTCCCAAGTGGTAAGTCACACTTATTCTGGATTTTAGCTGTCCATCGTTTCCCGGGACTTTTCTGCGCACACTTGTATAAACACAACAATAATAGTAACAAAGGTACACATAATTTTAGAAGAATAATTAATGTACATTGGGTCGATGATTTTATATATTCTCATGGCGCGGGGATTTCGTGAAGCAGGTGTTAAACGTTTTGCACTTTAACACCAGCCCAACATGTATAGCAAAGCTATCTGATGCTCTAATACGGGCCATCGTCATCCAAGTATCCTATCGGACTGTCGTCCAAGAACTTATTTTGGACAGTTGAAGCGCTCCAGTCTAACATCTTGTTTCTGTGTGTACAGGCGAGCTATCGTTCGGTGCAGGAGTGGGAGTCGGCTTCGTTGTTGCAGTAGTAGCTGTAGCTGTATCCCTAGCTGTAGTGTGTATCTGCAGGAAGAAGAGACAGTCAACGAGGAATGGTATGTATCCATTGCTTCCGGGACAAGACGTGCATGTATCACACAAGTCATTATCTATTGATGTGGTTCCGGGATCTCTCCTAAATACACACACACACCAGCAACGGGCTTCACTAAGTGTGACGTTTAAGTTGTCTGAGAGAGCGGGATGTACAGGCGCTGTAGTGATCAATTCTACATGTGTACAAAATAAGGAATAACATGTTTGTCGTGCTGTCATATAATCGAGGAATGTTGGAAAACACAATCACATGTTCCGCACCACACTAGCTGTCTCTGATATGACGATAGTTAGGATATAATTACACAGTGATACAGTGAACAGACAATAACCCAGAGAGAAGTTGTTATAATAGGCGAGGTCTCATTTCAGATTCGCCCAGGCAGAAAGAAGAGGAGTCTGTGTACGACATTTTCGTTGCGATGCTTAAATAATTAGGAACTGAAACTTCATGTAGCCTAAATGAAACCAGCAGAGAAGTATAGATCATTTGTATTGATGCTAATGTATTTCAAAATCACCAATAAGTAAAGAGATGTCAATTTAACCTTTCTGGACACTCAAAGCAGAACATGTTAGTGAAATCTATCTGTCTGTACAGGTATCACGAAGTAGCAGCTTCTACTGCGACAGTCCAACACAGACGCCCGCAAGACAGGCAGTCGGGTAAACAAGGATTACATACTTTGTAGATATATAAGGAAGGGAGTGTTTTTTTTTGGATGTCAATTACTTTGTTATGATAAACGCAATCTTTCGGAGTTGAAGGGGTAAGGATTAACTCCAAAACGAAACGTTGTCTTTCTCATAAAGAAGTTGACACACAAAAATACCATTTTCCTCATTTGTATCACTTCTAATAACATCCAAGACCTGGGTCTATATTTTCGAAGCTCCCTTAGCGCTAAGATAGTCGTAAGTTAATGTTAATGTATGGCACTAACGACTATCTTAGCGCTAAGAGAGCTTCGAAACTCTAGGCCCTGATTTGTAAATACATGTTTTACTGAACCCGAATATATATATAGATCCGGGAAGACATACGCGACTGATATTGTTTTAGCCGGGTCGTTATTTTATCCTACGCTGACTGTACAGTGGAGACGGAGGTAGATTCTAAGCATGACTATCTATTATGAGGCACCTTTGGTTTCTGATAATGTTAATATGAGGAAGACCGTGTTCACCACCTCGAATAGCCTGTGCAATCTTCCACTGATTATCGCTGATTGTCGTAGTGAATGTGTATGGTGTATGCCCTTGTTTATTATAGCATTTTGGCTATACGAGTATTATGAATGATCTCTTGCTTTGACATTGCTGTTGTAAGATTTGCGTACTCACATAATATTTAAAAGACGCGTAAATGAATTGTACATACATAAATGTATGTGCCATTGGTTTATAATCATTGTGAAACAATGTTGTAATCGTTAAAAGTTTGCTTTTAACATTCACAGGAAGGAGAGGCTGGGTAGTTACTATTTAACAAGGAGATGAACTGGTTCGGAAACTTCTTGAGCAGCCAGGTCATCTGGCGTTGTATGGCAAAGCATGTGACAGAATGTTCCAGATTAAGTTTTGGGATTTTGTTAAATTGTGAGTTTGACACGTTACCTGTGACAGCAGGATGACATGACTAATTATTACTATTACAGGTGAAGGGACATCTAGGAACACTTACGAAGCTCTGACCTCGGACAGGGACACGCCTGTTGAAGCGCCCTCTTACGAGCAGCTGGAGAAGCCGAAGCTGTACGTGAACATGGCGGTGTCTGCAGATGATGACACTGAACGTGGATAACAACAACACTTTACAGGGTTCACAGGACAAAAATATGTTCACAAAGCACACAGAGTCCTATTACAGGCCCTCGTAAGGTACGGGTGTACGACAGTTTTTTGACAAACTCTTTCGAGTATCGCGTCAAAGGAGGTCATTTTGATGTTGGGACCATGTCAGTGCCCATCTCCCGAGACGCCATAAATCAACGTGCAGAGTTACTTCCCTTAAACGTGTCAGAATCCTGTGAGCAAGTATATCTCAGGTTCACCCAGACCTCGTTTCTTGACTTTTCAGCACCATGCGTCTAATCGTCGGATTCAACAGAGTGATTTCTTCTCCTCGTAGATTTAATGCCGCACAGATGCGCTAAGCTGTTCAGCTCACTCACCTACTAATTTCATCGTTGTATAGATAACTTGTTTATAAAGCGATGTGCATGAATGAACACTATTAACGGAAGTCCTGTTGAAGTCGTTCAGAAACTCTTGCCAAGGGTCATCTTCACTACGACAGATACACATATATATTGCTAAAAGCAGTTCAAGGAGATCGGGTACCCTATGAGGAGTATTAAACAGAGCTGCAGTCAGCGTTTTTAACTAAGGTAGAGTAGGGTGGAATTCACACAAAGTCACACGCACGCACGCATGCACGCATACATGCACGCACACACAAACAGCCACGTATTATTGCATAAACACTGAAACCTCACAGAAAACTTGAGATTAAGCTTGGAACGTTTGTTTTCATGATTAAGCCCTTATTTCAGTCAAAATATTGCGGTGCATCGTATCGCATCACGTCTCTGTGAACGTCACATTTCATTAACGTACCAGAAAACTGTAAGCTGTAGCTCCAAACAATATTAGTCCTGTGAATAACACTTAGTTTGTCAAGCCATACCTACGATCTTGTGTTGTGAGAAAGTGGACGCAAACAGAAGTACTGTGCACCGCAGGCAAACACTCACCTAAACTAATTTGGAAGAACACCTTCGTTCACGCTCAAAATCAGGAATGTTGTTTTCTGACAAAGTTTTACTTATTCCCTTCGGAGTGTCATCTTTAGTCTCTTATGACAGGAAAACTAGGTGGGTGAATGAACATTGCTTTGAGGAACTCAAAGACCTAACCAACAGTTGATCTCTGACACAGCCTCACAAATATGCAAATTGCATAATGTACATCTTCAAAAGAAAATCGTTGTTTTGTGACCGTCTCAGCGGTAACAAAGATAAAGGTCAGGCAGGAGAGAGAGAGATCATCTTGTGATCAACAGTCTGTCCCAAGGGGGTATCAGGACAGTGGCTATTTCACACACTGTTGCCTCGATGCTTCAGTACTCTCCACCCACCACAAGACGCAGATGTTTTATCTTCAGTGAAAAGACACTTTCCTCAGTATCTCTTTGAAAGGTAATGTCAGTGCGAGACATAGCTGGCCACATGGCGTGCAACATGCGCATATTTGTTGTTAAACGCTGCACTCGGCAATGTTTCAACTAGTCTATAAGGCGACAGATCGTTCTTTAAATAATCGAATGTGGTCTAGACAATCCAGTGATTAGCACCTTGAGCATTGATCTAGAAAACTGGGATACGATGACAGTGGGTCCGAACACCTGTTCTCGTTAGCCTCCTCTTACGACATGCATGCATGCTTGCTGTCAGCTTGTAAATTACCTGGTACTATTTTCTTGTATTCTTCATCTTAGTTCTGATACATGACCACAGTTCCACTGAGTCACATTGGCAATAGCCATGTTTGCTTACAAAACATCACACAAGTAGACGTAGAGTTAAATATTTTTAATTTAAATAATATCTACAGCCTTCCAGATCGTCTATGCACAGAACAGAATTAATATTTATCACATTATAAACCATTCGCCGCTGCTTACTGCAGTGACACATAACATATACATATATATATACATATGTTCTCCAGTATATTTACCTAACATTTTCTCATGTAATTTCTTAACCTTTTTACCACAAAAAAGTGTACCTTGTATGTAAAAAGTACATGCAACCAGATCTGGGGCACATTAATCGATGACCTCAAACTGGTCCGCAAAACACTGTGAGGCAATTTCATCTTTGATTTTGCGATTGTCATTTTGGTATGATATAAGATAGATACTGAACAGGTTTCACATGATCTTGTCAATGACCATGATTAGTTCTTAGAACCAGATTAAAAATCAGATTTTTCCAAATAAATATAATTGTTATTTAGCATTTAAGATTAACCCACATATCTCTGTTTCTAGGAATAAAACCCAAGGGGCACAAAATATGCCCAAGTTGCAAATATTTGAAACTGGTGTTTTGACTAGAGTTAAAAATGTCTCATTTGTGAATGTCCACCAAAACCCAATTGGAGTAATTTTAGGTACACTTCATTTCTCTATGATGAAGGAAAAAGTCCCGGTGAAATCTGTCTTCTGGGGTTCACACACAGATTAGTTTGAACCCAATAAAACACACTGTATGACATTTGTGAAGAATTTGCTTTGGACTGGTCTGAGAAAACAAACAAAATATTCATGACCTGTTTTTTGTGTCCTAATAAACATAATACATCTGAATTCTGGCAACACCAATCCATTGCCATTTTTGTTGTAACATTCATCTTTATAAACATCCTTGTCAATCCTAATTCCATTTTAGACATAGAGGCATCTGTAAAGAAAGTGACAAGGATGTAAGGAATTATGACTAATTGTGACTTCAGGAGGAGTCAATGACACTGGTTGTCCCCTACCGTCAGTGACACAGAAATCTAACACGACATCTGTGTACAGGAGATACTGTCCAACTTGATATGACAATCTGAACATACAAACCAGACAGAGAGTAGACAGCACTGTACAACATAGTTTTGCAGGACAAGATCTTAAAAACACCTGGAGACCAGTTTCATAAATATAAGATCTCATATATGGTGGAACAAGACAAGACAGTAAACTCTCCACTGAAAATAGGTTCAAAAACACACATTTTTCATTGAACAAACATTTCACAGTAAAAAATCCAACTTTGCAAATATTTTCTGTGATGAAGCATCTCTAACTAGAAAAACTGTCGTGACCATATACTGGGAAACAGCACACAAGATGTAACATCAACAATATCTGACTCACACATATATTACATACATCAAGATAGCAAATTAAACGACTTCATCATTCGATCTTGAGAATGGAAGAAATGGCTTGTCATCTAAAAGTAAACCTTTTCATATAAAACATACATCTTTCAGATACACTTTTTTGACAAGCATCAATCTGTAAATAAGGGTTTACAATAAACAATATACAATGTACCATATATCACAGGCTAGTTATCCACACAAAGTGTGAACTGAACAGACTGAGTTTGCCACAGGTCAGTAAACAGAATGAGGTATATGAAGCATACCACAAACTGAGTTTTACTTGAAAATAATATCACAAGAGTTTTCTTGAAGCAATCGCTCATGTATCAGGACAAGCAGTGAGATAGATTGCTGGATACTGTCATGGTTCCTCTGGTACCAATGTACAGGCCTTCACCACTCCCTGAGCAGAACCCATTGTCCTGATATTGGGACAAAACAACTTTTCTGTGATGAAATGTTTGCAAGGTTGTCCTGAAATATATTTTGATCATGTGCAGAACTACTAAAGTTTTGACATTCTGCTCCTTGCCATTCCTGTATGAATGTCTCCAGTGTGTAGATTCAAGAAGGTACATACCAACAGATGTGTCACACAACAACATTGTAACATCTTGTAAAGCAGTAACAAAGAGTAGTATCTTCCATATCAGTTACAGAAACAATCTGGTATCCTTATGAATAGTTTGTGGTCCTACGACCAGCTAACAGACAGTCAGACAAGTCTATTGATAATCAGGAAAAGGAGTTTCCTAAAATGTGTTAAACAGAAAGAAATATTTGGTGGATTTGTCTCTGAAACCAATAAGAAAACTGTTTCCATGACAATATTTTGCCAATGTATATCACTTGGCACAATAATGATATTCTGTTCATGCTCAGACACTTCCTAAAATATAAGGAATATTTATGAAAATAAAATAACCAAAAGTTACATTGGTATTACAATGTAAACCCACCAATGTACATAAACAAGACAAAATCGTGGACAGTACATGGGACAAACACATGACACAACTAGTCTCAGTAACATGCTAAACAAAACTTAGGTTGTAAAACAACATGGTTGGTGATAAGAAAAAATGAAGCACACTTCATTTAGGTGAAACATGCAAGCAAGTAAAACAACAGCTGGTGATCTGAAACATGAAGCACATAACTTAAAGTGAAAACATGCAAGCCAGTAACACGAGTTGGCAATGAGGAAAATGAAGCACATGATTTATGGTGAATCAAGGCATGCCCGTAAAACAAGAGCTGGCCTCCAGGAAAATGAAGCATGTAACATATGGTCAAAATATGCTAGCCAGTGAAACAAAAGTTGGTGATCAGAAATATAAGGAACATGATTTATGGAGAAAGGATGGAACCAGTACCAAAACAATACTTGGTGATCTGGAAAATGAAGAACCTGATTTATGGTGAATCGATGCAAGCCTGTAAAGCAGTAACTGGTGATTTGGAAAATAAGTACATGATTTATGGTCAATCAATGCAAGTCTGTAAAACAATAATTGGTGATCTGGAAAATGAAGTACATTATTCATGGTGAATCAATGCAAGCCAGTAAAATTGGTGATCTGATTGGTGATCTGGAAAAAGAAGCACTCAATTTAAGGTGAAAATATGCAAGCCAGTGAAACAAGAGTTAGTGATCAGGAATATGAAGAACATGATTCATGATGAAACAATGCCAGCCACAGAAAGTGAGAGTGGATACACTCAGAATGGAGGTAAAGTAGCGAGGACATTCAGAGACAAATGTCCTGATTCTTTAGCTTCTACTCCTATGAGAAGATGAAATGTTGGCCCAAAGGTGCAACACTTCACTGCATTCCTTTGTCACTGCTTTCCTTTGTCACTTTGACGTTGCTTCAATTACCCCATTAACAATGAAAAAGGCACTTGTCAAAAAGTCAGTGATGAAAATTCCAGGACTGGTTGTTTCCAAGTCTGATAAATCTAATCATCTCACTAATAGTGGACAGGCTTGATTATCCATGTCTGCAATGGCCCACATGGAAATGAATTCACTGTTTAACACTGAGTGAGGCACTCTCATTCCAAGCATAAGCAGCTAAATGACTCACCGCTCAAACATGCTGACTCACCATGCCATGTGTGAAATAGATATTGATACTGAACATTGCTTTTAGAACATCACAACCATTAGAAGCACCATCGTGTGGTACAGAATGAAACATTTTCAGTTTCAGGTAAGAAAAACTGGGTACATGATGGCAGTCAAACATGATGATTCCAAAGGGCTTGGACAACTGGGAATTACATGGAAGTATAGCATGCTAGGAACATGATGGACGATATGCAACACAGAGGCATGAACAGGGGCACTGACAACTGGGAACATGAGGGAAGATATGCATGGCAGATTGATAAATAGTTTTATGGAGCACTAGGAACTTGATGACAGATGTACATGACTGATAAGAGAATAAGGACATTTCAACAAGTAACAAGATGGAAAATCTGCATGATAAATTCAAGGAAAGGGTTATTGAGCACTTAGTACATGATGGAAGATTGACATGAAAGTTTCAGGAAACAGTGGAAGATTAACATGATGACACCAGGTCAGTGATATTGTAAGCAGGCTAATTGACCAGTACACTAGACTTGTTGAAACTATCTCGGCTACTTCATCCTCAGAACAGAAGAGATGTCAGAGAGAGTGCCTGGGGAGAAGGGTAGCAGGCCCAGACACCCTTGGGTAACATATGGTGGAGGTGTGGGGTACATGTTCCCCTGAAAAGAAGAATGGTCAGACTGCATGCCTAGGGAGAAGGATACAGCAACCAGACATCCTAAGGTAAGAATAAAACTGTCTGGATCCGCTAACTCTGAGCACTGACGCAAGCAAACCTGAAACCAAGGAGTTGCAGGCATCACTACAGTCAGCTTTTAGTGTTCACTACTGCATAAAGTGGACATCCATTCGAGGTCATGCCAGAATGACCTTTCATCCATTAGACAAAGCATTACCAACAACATGGCAACAGTGACGACTAAAAGAGTTTCCTAATCAAGCAGCTTAAAAAAGGTGAAAGCATGGAATTAAAATAAAATTATGATTGATTCTGTCAAATGAATCATCTGCCTCTACCTTAAGCTGGATAAATACTAACAACCAGAGACGCTTATTATAGATGTTTTCATTTAACAAAAGTAGTCTATATAACAATAATGAATCATAATTTCTTCAGTTTTCAAAATCTGAACGGAGAGCATTGTTAAAAAGGTGAGTAATCTTGAACAATGGTTGATGGTTAGAAACCTTAAAAAAGCTTAAACCAAGCTCCTTGTAGTCATGTGACAAGTGGTCAGAATTCGCAAGTCAGTCAGATGTGACCTTGAAGGGATCTTCTCAGATCCTTGCAGAAGCAGGCGCCAAGGTCTGACTACAGTGAGATTGCATGGCCTCCAGTAAACTGTGAGAAGACTGTTTCAGTACTGATGAGCAATGTGCACAAATCACAAAGCAAACACGAACCGGGAAACAACATGGCCACAATCACCTGTCTTCCTGCTTATTGGCAGTATATGGCCAGGTGATAGTTGACTAGAACATTCAAAGCACTATACAGAAACATGTTTCTCACTTTGCTGAAATGGACAGCCCTGACATGCAAAGCATGATGCAGAACATCCAAGGTTGTAGTACATCCCTGTCTAACATCCCCGCGAGAAGAACACTGGCTGAGACACATTTGCAATTGTACAAGCAATGTAGCTAAATATTTGTAGACCTCTATATATTTGTGGTATAGCAAGTAATTATTTCATGATACTGAAGGATGATCATATTACTAACACTAGATCCATGTATCACTTGAACGTTACTCCTAGCATTGTTTTGCTACAAGAGCATCTGACAATGGAGGCCTGAACACATACGAATTGTTAAGTCAACAGGATTCCACACCAGATGATGGGTTGTGCCATTTCAATGCTAAGAAATGGGAGTCAACTACATTAGGACTACGTCACTGATTACAGGATTTCTAGTGCAAGAAAAAGTGTCTTATGTTAACACAGTCAGGGCAGAAAGGTGATACAATACTGAATAAGACATTTATAAACACCATGTTACCATGCCCGGTTGTATGTGATATCGATGGTTGTTTTACCAGGGTCTTTTTATCTCATTAATGTCCACTAATAACAGCTACTCTGAATCCTGGCACAAGACAAAATGTGCAGAAAATAATAACTTTCAAGCAACAAATTTGTCCAAGATGACAAGCATTCTTCTAGAAAGGAGCTGATATCACTACGTTGCCATTTTCAGGAATCAATGGCAACTAGGAATATTATGGCAATGTGTCTGATCAATGGCCTCCACCTCCTCCTGATATGGTGTAATGATGTGGAGATGTAAGGCTAAATAACACTGGAATTAGGATGAGTAGGACCTCACTTCTCCCACATGAACAATGTATATAAAAATATAGTCCACGGCTCCTTATTTCACCACTAGATACTAACTATTACCTACTAGATATAGAAATTTATATGGTTGTTTGAAGGAACAGTTGTGTCCATCAGTGTATGCAGCAGTACATCAAACAATTACCACCATACACACTGAGACTTGGTGCAAAGTATTGGAATTCGATTCAAACCTATATCTTACCTGTTAGAGTAGTGATTTCGCTTCTATAATTTGAACACTTTCTGGACCATGAATATCTGTTGTACAAAAATATTGCTATTTCACAGAAGACACAAGTTTGACATTTTGGCACTTTTGTCCTGCTAAATCTGTTGAGCTATACACTTATTTTTGTCTAATATGCTCACATTTCTGACCATGTATCTATATCTCTTAACTACAACAAAACAGGAAAACCAGCTTCTGCTTTAGGCATAAACAAAGATTCAAGGCGACTTCTTGACCCTTCTTCTGGTGAATGACAGGATGATCAAATATGACATGCTTACACATTTGCAAATAATACCAGTTTAATAAGAAACATACGAGAGAAACCACTTGTGATAAGTGTTCCCATCCTGCCAGTACGCAGATGAAGGGAAAAAGGGCTGAGTTGCCCTGAAAAGTTGTGTATGTCTAAACTAGAGGCTGAATATACTCATAATGAATGTCATCTGACTTCACTATTGTAAACAAACAAAAATACATTGGTTGCAAAATACTGCACTGTTTAGCCACTAAAAATATTCATTTTGGCTAGTATCATTTAAATTTATCAAATATTAGAAAATGTAACATTAGCAAGACATCATGTATTGTACCTGGATTGACATTCTGTGCATGTACATGTTAAACAGCCTTTGAAATTCCTGCTCGTCTTTAAGCACAAGACAACAAAGTTGTGATGTCCTCATTAACCACTTGTATTTGTCAGCAGTAATTGCTAACAATCATTAAATGATTCAATTGAGAACTGAATAAAACTGATAGTAAATGTAAATTAAATACATAGCATTGTCTTTTTTGTGCAGACCTTTCCAAAAACTCAGAGAACTGGTTAAATAAGCTTTTCACAACATGGTTTGATCTCTATATCTAGAACCTGACACTGCAACATTCAACCTCATATTTGTACCATCTTGCCCTTAGCATATGTTGATATATTGCTGTTCAAATAACACAGACATCATCTAGGAACTGGAGCAGTGGCTCTGATGACTACACAGATGAAATACGATAAATATAGATTATCACATGTGTGTGTTTTGGGATGGTTAATATCCAGCATTAGGAGCTAAATACACTGTGTTTATTCCTAATGTGGTATATTAACCATCCCCAAACACATGAGTGTGATAACCTATTTATCATTCACTGTGAGTCTTACTTTATAACTTAAAAAAATGTGATTCCATCTGCAAGATCACGCAAGCAAACTTCGTGGGATGCTTCCACATATAATGACATCACAAATATGTGCATAGTAATATGTGACATCACAACCTCAGTGACTCACATTTTCTCCTGATCATGCAGCTGAATGCATTAGGTCATCTAGTTTCAAGTAAGTTTTTATGTTAAAGCAAGTATTGTTGTCAACAAATCTTAGCTTACATTTGAAAAAAACCACTAAACAACTTCAGAAACCTTCAGTTAGCCCTTTGAACAACAAATACGCTTTAATGTTGACATGAGATTTTGCACCTGGATTCCTGGGTCGTTCTCTCGCTAACACTGACAATCAGATGGGGAACTGAGGTTGGTATTTTCAATTCATTCAAGTCAATGAATTTCTATCTTTGCTTTGTAACCTACTCCATCTCTCAAAACCAGCCATGACTTTTCTGGGATCAAGGCACTGACAGTACCGTAACCATGGTCATCCATCCAGACACGACCGCCGACCCTCGACCCATGTTTGTTTAGACTGTGAAAGTAATCCCCAAAATTTGCATATGACCTCTCTAATTTGCACTGATATCAGGATATGACCCAAGTGGATACAGAAAAATATCAGCTGCCTTTATCCAGCAGAGAACACTATCCATTGTATGATAGAACATCTTAACAGACAATAATTTTGTTACAAGGATGTTCTAATTCAACAATCCCCAAACTTAAGCATCACATACATATTATCTTGTTGAGAAACAGGAGCAACCAGGTCATTGCCTTGGATTGTAGAGAGTGGAAACTGATTTATTGCCTGAAGTCAAGTCCTGTACTGGGTTTGTGGACTTGTCTAAAACATATGACTTTCTAGTTTTCAAGGTTTTTGTGATGGGAGACATGGAACCATAATGTGTGAGGACAAAATGTTGATGTGAGGTCCTGTGATCACCCTGTACTGGAGGCAATACGTTTGTGGATACTGAATATCATGGTATTGCAGAGGTACTCTCTTAAAGAGAGTGAGGCTGTTTTATGCTAATGGATGCAACACCAGCTGGTCAAGCAGCAAGTAAGATTTACACAAATACCTAAGTGTATGTTGACAAGTACAATTGGTGTGAACTTACAACTCACTGCATATTCACTTCGAAGAACTTGGTAAAGCGATAACTGAAAGTTACAAAATCAAAAGCACACCTTTATACCACTCATTGCTCCTTAATAACCTCTTCACCTACTGTCTATCATCCTGTGTCTGTAACACAGAAAGCCTGTTGCTGTAATGATGGCACATTCACAACAACAAAATCTAATCACCCTTTCTACAAGTGTGTGACCGTTCCTTAAACACTTGCCTAGGATATGTTCAGGACTTTCAAGAGGTTACATTTTACCCATGGGTGAAAATTTAACTACATATCTAACAATAAAAAATACAGATATTGCAATGTGTTTTATATCACACTACACTTGTTTGTCATAAAAATATTTTTTTTTGCACAGAAATACTTATGGCGGTTTCATTACCCTCCCAAACCATGGTCACTTTTGGGAGGCTGTCTTCCTGCCCTCACTAGCCCTTCTGACATATCTCTATGGTCAATATACAAACCAAGAACAGACAAACAAACAGTGAGTGTGTCTTCCATGGACACCCTCAGTGTTTAAATGAATTAGCACAGTGAAATGTAAAGTAATTACAACATTGCCAATGCATTTCCTTTCAAAGGTCATATATATTTACATAATGTACGTACAGTTAAAACATTATCAGACATTCAAAACAAATGATGTGTTTTGCTTCATACTATCAATTTTCCGATTGATTGGGTTCAGTCACAAAGCTACATATAAGCATGTAGGTATATCAAAGCTTTTCTGTACTCTAAGCCCTCTGACTCTGAAACACAATAAACTTCTGTTCTTTTCTGTTCATAACAAGGCTTTTCAAGCATCCTATAATATCACCACGACATATTAGCAGAAACATAGCAAAATTTAGTTAGATAACTTGTTAAATAAAGATGTCAGAATTCTGATCTAAAAACACACTGTGTAAAAGTCCAGATAAAACATATTTTTCCCTTGCCATGCATGAGATCATTTCCAGCATGAAGTGCACAACATATTTCTAAAATATATTAACCACATCTGCTACTATGTCATGAAAACGTATCTGAATGAAATCAGCACGAATGACATATACACTCATTACTGTTGCTGGGTTGTGGTTTGTCTTGAAGCAGGTACAACAGTGATACAACCTGCGTATCTGTTGACTTCACTGGTACACAGGACTAGTCTACCTGGGAGCTAACATATCCTGGAGTTTGGAGATACAGACTTCTGATGCTTGCTTTGCCTCCTTGCACACCAGAGCAAAGTTGAGGAAACCATGAGGAAGATCATCAACAAGGTGGAGGTCAACCGAGTTGCCCAGTTTCCTGAGTCGTTTCGTAAACATGATGGAGTCGTCAAGGATAGGGTCAAGGTGACACGCCTGTGAATTGGATATCATTACGTGTACAGTTTCACTGTGTTATCACAGGCATTGTTGTTATTGTATGCCTTTGACATATATAGGAATTTTTAATAACAATATCAATATTGGCACAATATCATGGAATAAATAAAACTATCATAAAGTAATATGCCGCAGAATATCATGCATTTATCAAGATGGAAGTTATACAAACAAAATCATTGCTGGATAAACACTTGGAGCATAAAGTAATAATAATGACAATAACATCATTGTTATTATATTGGAACTTACCATAACAACATGGGGTTATCAAGGATAACAATACATTTGAATGCAGTAAAATGTAGTAATGAGTGAGTGAGTGAGTTTAGTTTTACGCCGCACTCAGCAATATTCCAGCTATATGGCAGCTGTCTGTAAGTCATCTAGTCTGTACCAGACAATCCAGTGATCAACAGCATGTGCATTCATCTGCACAACTGGGGACCGAAGACGTGTCAACCAATTCAGCGAGCCTGACCACACGATCCCAGTAGTCGCCTCTTGCGACAAGCAGTCAGCTTTCATGGCAAGCATGGGTTGCTGAGGGCCTATTCTACCCCAGGACCTTCAGGGGTCGTAAAATGCAGTAATCCAAATGGCTACATGATAGTTGTGTTGTGTTTGCACAGCATGGAATAAACGCTTCCAGTGCATAGTAACTGATATCACATATTTCATGACTACTACTCAGTGCATATCTGTGAATGAGTTGGGTGTTAGGCCATTTTGATAGGTAAGAATAAGTCTTCCAGTAATAACCCAGCATATCACCACTATGAGGAAGTGCAGCCCTGTGTCAGTTACGACTTGGTGAAACACTCACATGAAGCCCAAGGGATGCAACTCTACGCAGCCAATTGCATTACTTTAAACAACTTCACAACGAAGCAGCAGAATGACAGCAGGAGCAAAGGAAATGAAGCCTATTATGGACAAATACATGTGGGACTTGGGCCTTTGTTATGAAGGATAAATAACCTCTGTTATAACTCGCCACTATCATCACTTAGTCTTCAAGATTGTACTCAGCAACACTCCAGCTGTTTGCTGGTGGTCTGATGCTGATAACTTATACTGGGCCAGACAATCCACTCATTGACATCATGTATGCAGCTGGGATATCATGACATGTGTCAGTAAGTCTGACATACTGATCCCAGATTTGGACTCTTATAACAAGTATGTATGTTGCTGAAGTGCAAATCATAAACAGTTTTTTAATACAGAGTACATAGTGTACACATAATACATATAGTCTTGTTATATACAACTACAAAAGGCCTCTACTTACCACCAGACTGAGATGAGGTAGCCCCTTCAACATGTGATCTGGGGCCAGTAGTGGAGACATGAAGGGGTTCTTCACTATAGGCAGGCGCCGTATTGCATGCAGCGGACTCTGAGCGGTGTGGCGGTGCCGGAGGAAGTCTGTAGGGGACCCTGGATTGTTGACAGTGGTCTTGAAAACCCCCGCTGAGGCAGATCGATGCATATGTGTTGCTTGGGGCTGATTTGTTTTGAGTGGTGACTCAGATGTCTTTTTCAAATTGAGATGCAGCTTTGATCGGAGGGCTGATGGTGAGTTCTGAGCTGAGCTCCCTGCACTGCTGGGTAGATCAGTTATATCCACAGTATTGGCATCAGTGTTAGAATGACCCATGTCTGCACTGTGAGTCTGGTGTTCCTGGTTTGCAGACATCTGTTCTTCAATATGACAGCCACTGTCTACAGATGGAGTGGATATCATTCTGAAGTTAGGGTTCAAAACAGGAGCTTGTATCACAAACTGGCCTTCAAGTTCAGATACACAGTTATCTCCCTGTTTAGACTGACCTTCGGAGTTATCTCCCTTTTGAAATGCACCTTCTGCTAGGTTAGACTGTCCATTAGCAGACTGTGGATTCTTATCAAATAGAATTTCATACCCAGATGATGTATCAGAGTCTCGATCTAGATTCATCTGACTGATCTGTTGTGTAGAATCTTCAGCTAACACATCAGCAATCTCCTTACAGATTCTCTGTCCTTCTGACACTGGAGTTGGACTGTCCAGCCTAATGTCTTCTAGTGACTCACCCTGCACCTTGGCCACTTCCTGGAAACCTACCTCGCCCTTACCCTCTCCAGGGGTGAAGAAAGTGTCTGGTGACGGGGAGTCCATTACAATTCCCGATCCCTCATTCAAGTGAAGCACTTCAGTTTGAGTGATGAGATGGTCCACACCATCTGCACAGGGAGATGGAGTCAGTTGGTCCATCTGTGAAGAGTGGACAACTGGGCCCCTGGTCTTCGCTGCATTCTCATCCTGGGAAATGATGACCCAGTCTGTGTCTGTTGACTCATCAGACTTGAGTTTAATGGAACTGAGCGATTCCTGGTCACCCGGAAACACTGTGCTTGCCAGTCCAGACGCCAGTTCGTCTGACACACCAGCATATGCTGTCAAAACAAATTTCCATATTAAAATAAGACTCATTACATGTCTTAAGTAAACAGTTGGCAGTGTTTTTGCTTGTACCACATGCCATAGTAAGAAAATGGCAATACCATGATAATAAAGGGTCAAATGAACCAAACAGGATTAGTGAAATTGTATTGAATGAGTTGCGATTATGTGCCACATCTTTTGTGACTGAAAAGGAGATTAAACATCAGTCAACTGAATATATATTTAAACTGCCAAATGTCAGTCATTAATGATCCTGATAGACACAGCAACTAACACAATAACAGAGGTCCCATGCTAACAGTATTTCTCTGTGGATTGTTATTTTTCCTCTGATCGAGCATTTTGCTTGAATTTCTCAAATAGGAGAAAACAGAGGAAATCAATGAAAACAGGTATTCGACATGAATTTTATGTATACAGACACTACATGTTGTAACAGTGAACAGTTTATACCTGTAATCCTAGAACAATCAATGGTAAGATATGAGCAATAAGCATCCTTTTCAAGCAGTTTTTTTAAATCACTGATGACTTCTCAAATATTTCATGCTTTTTGAGTGAGTAACTGAGTGACTATGGATTTACGCCACATTTAGCAATATCCCAGCAATATCATGGCTGGGGACACCGAAAATGGGTTTCACAAATTGCATCCAAGTGGGGAACTGAACCCGGGTCTTCACAATGATGATCAAACACTTTAACAACCAGGGTATCCCCATGGTGGGAGCATGATGGGCGAGCTGGCTAAGGCGCCAGGCTTGTGATCCGTCGAGGTTGAGGTGTCGGGATTGAGCCCACCTGTGACCGGGTGTAAAAACCTTGAAGTCAGCTTTGTGTGCAGACTCTTTCAGTGTTGTCACAACCCCTAGTGTACAATACACAAACCTGTGCACTTAAAAGAACCCACGAATCTGTTGGTATATGACCAGATAGTGGCCACATGAATACGTGCATAGACTTAGTTGCGGGTACAGCACTCCACCAGCTGTTAATGGGTACCTCACATTAATCTATACATGTTACTATTGTTACTGATGATGACATACCTGCGAGACACCTGGACAGAATGCCAACCGGCAGCAGGGGGTCCATTAGGCAGAGTAGCCGTGAGGGGGAAGGTGTGTAGCGCACCAGCACTGGGGTGTAAGCAGCCATGATGCCATCAGGGCAGCGGATGCCGAACTCAGCAGCTCTCATGGCCGTGGATATCATGAGGTTTCCTCCTGCACTGTCTCCTCCAACACAGATTCTCTCCCCAGTTGTACCTGGTCAACAGTCAGCACACATCAGTCTCTACTGCACATGCTCTGAGACAAATTGTAAAGGGACTTTGAGTACTGATCACAGCTATATCACTTCAACTGGTACATTGCTTTCTGAACAGACCAGCTAAACTGGTAAATATACATTACTGGAAATGGTTCACATACACTGTCCATCCATTTGATAGCAATTCACTTAACATTTCTGGAACCTCCTGGGATTAAAGGTCTATAGTTATTTTTATTTGTCACAAGTGTTGGTTGAAAGGATCAGGTGGTCAGTGACTTGAATCACTGTACAGTACACATCTTGTCTCAACCATGCCAACTACTGCCCGCGATTTGGATTTAGAGACTTGTGTCATATTGTGTGAACATTGCTGAGGTGCACAAGACAACAGGCAAACATACCCAATTTGTCACAGTTCTGTGTGGCCCATGCATAGGCATAGAAGCACTCCTCCAGGGCACGGGGGAAGGGAAACTCTGGTGCCAAGGAGTAGTCTATGGACAGTATGGGTACGTTCAGCTCTTTGGCCCAGTGGCGCAGGTAGACCTTAAAAAATCAATGTAGGAACAGACTCTCAAACTTGAAACATTCTGCTGTAGCAAAACAGTTCTTCTCATATGCTGATACCTTTTCTTCTGAAAGGAAACTGATTCAGATGTAAATAAGGAGAGAAGGATTTCCCAAGCACTTCACCCATGCATGTTGGACATTTTGGTAAAGACAAAGTTGCAGAGTTGCAGCCAGATTTATCTCAAAGTTATGGAATGATGACAAAATTCAGATTTATTCTGGTACCTGTTGCAGGCTTGAATAACTGATTTGATCCATCTTAAAGCACGAGTTAAACATAATTTATAGAATATTTAATGAATTTATGTGATGAGTTTTTCATTTCACGACCTTATTTTGCATGTACCAGATTATGGGTATATGACAGAACTTTGCCTCTGTGTTCCTATTTAGACATCGTCTCAGTAACAGAATATGTGACAGGTTCATGCAAATATTGAATTGAATATTTTTTCTTGAATAAGTTTGTTAATATGTGTTTGCTGATTCCTATATTTGCCAAAGTAATATAGTCTGCACATTAACCTGAAATATATCATCTTCAAGTTCCCCAAAATGGTGTTGTGTATAACACTTGGTGCACATTATTATACTCAATTAACAGTGGCACTTTAGTCATCAACTCGTTACCTCATGTGACTTGGATGACTGAGCCACGAACCCTCCCCCGTGGCAGTGAACCAGCAGGCCCGGAGCTTTGGGTGCCAGCTTTGGAGCTGGACGGCCATTTTTAGACTTCGTAGGCTGCTTCAGATGACATTCCTGAAGGGAGACAACTTACTAAAATGTCCATGTTCCCAACTGTCAACTATGCTAGACAAAAAGATGCATGTCAGGTCTAAAACAAATTATGAAAAAAATCACAAACCAGTTGGTCAACAACTTGGCAACAGTATGTAGATTTGTGTAAACTTCAGGATGAGTAGGTCAAAATGTGTGCAATCAGTTTTCAAAACTTCTCACTTGACTATTTTATTACATTGTTCAAGTGTATTTTGTAACTATTTTATTTGCTTTCAAACAAGCAATAACATGCATGTAATATTCTTGATTATATTATTTATTCTGACATAAATCCTTGTGAACGTTGTTGATCAAGTCTTGTGCCACTTTCTTTTGGCACTGACATTTGTGATTCTGGTAATGTGCAACTGATCTCTGATTGTTTTGACCAGATCATCTTGTTTAGGTGCCACCATGGTCTTAAAGCCTGTGAAAATGACCTTGGGAGGAAGAATCCTACTAGGACACAGAACTCTTAACATCCGTTTCTGGACATAAACCTAGAGGCCAGCTCTGCAAGGGAAGAAACTAGACATTTTCAGTCACTTACCTTCCTTCTCTCAGGAAGCCATGTGGCTTGCCAAAGAAGTGTGGCTTGCCTGAGCAACAAAAACCACTGACAAGTATAGGGGAAGAAATATTGGAAAACCTAGGCAAGTGTTACAAGAGACGTCCTCAACAGAAGATTGAACACATAAGCATGTTAAAGATGGATAGTTGCCACCAGCCTGAAAGTTTCCTTACCTGTCCGTCCCTAAGGATTGATGAAATGAGCCTAACTTGTACATGTCCCGGGCCGGTGTGAGAACATGGGGGTGTGATCACAACAATATCAGACCCGTCAGCTGTGGGCATTTCAAAAGAATCTGGCCCAAGGGAGATAACCTCATTCACCTGAACGGGTGGACATACCAGGGATGGCAATGACTGCAAAATGTGAATATGTCAAGGTCATGTACACATTTACAATCACAAACCTGTAATCTTGCCTTTTAATATGGAGCCTTCTCTACTCAGAATCAGATCTTATCAAGGGTTCTTCCGTTAAATCCTTCTCATCCAATAATATGTTACAGAATAAAGAGTGAGTGAGCATGGTTTTACGATGCTTTTTGCAGTATTCCAGGAATATTGTGGTGGGGACACACCAGAAATGGCTTCATGCATTGTACTTCTGTGGGAAATCAAATGCCAATCTTTGGCATGATAAGCATATGCTTTAAACAAAAGGCTATCTATATCTAACTAAACCTTAGAATGAAGAAGTATCTCTATCACACAAAAACAACATTAACTGAAAAAAGGTGGAGAAAGATATCCAAGAAAACAGAAAATGTTACACATATTTCCATGGATATCCTTGTGCATCAGCCAGAAGGCTAGAGGCACTGGTGAGCTAGTGTACATTTAGAAATCTCTTATACATGTACATAAACAAAACATTAGTCATTCTTGGGTTTATGGAAAGTGATGGAAACTGAAAAATGTTGTTTCAGCCCTTTTTTCAGTTCAAGAAAAAAGCCCTGCCTATTTCCTGAATTTCCTGTCTTCTATTCGCAGTTCACAACTTGAAGTCAAATTTCATCAACAAGGGTGGATAAGTCTCTGCTTCATTCTTACAACATGTGCAATGTTTCAGAGTAGATCCAAAAACTCTCCAAGAGAGATATGTCAAATTCATACCTTCATTATTTCAGTTTCAGTGATCCCCCAGAATGCTTTGCAAAACTTGACGTCTGCTGTCCGTGTTGTATAAACAACCTGTAAGGAAACACATTTCAAAGTAGTCTTTACACTTAGCAGTAACAATTAATATGCTTTTGTCATATAAGCTTTCCAAAATAAGCAAAAAGGAATAGTCCATGACACAATCTTTTCTTTCTATAAAGTGATTGGCAGATTACCAGCAACTGACACAACCTTCCACACAATGACAGATGGTGAATCTTTGCTCAATGGTCAGACTACGTATGTACATCAAACTCAGTTAGTGTCAGGTCGACTTAGATCTATCAAGTCAAAAAGACCATCACATCTGTCAGATGGTAACATGGAAAGGCTTTTCAAATTTGAAGAAAAAACATTCAGTTCAATACTACACAGAAATATCCCTAATAAAATTTAAAGTAGCACTGATGTGAAAATGTGAGACCCTGACTAATACTGATTTAGAATTTGTCCAAACAGAAATGTGAGCACCTTTCTCCAATTTCATTTAACTGGATAGGACACAAAATCACTGGGGGCTTGTGCACAAAAGCTTGTACCACATAAGAATGACATCAGAGTGTTTACAAAGCATAAAGCTAAAAGCACCATCTGTAAGCCTTTGTGCACAAAATTCCATTTCTGTACTCTTGTTCTTGTGGAAAAACTCAGTATTTTCACATTAAAGTTTGAAAACAATGACAACTGATTATTTTGTATGATGAACTAGTACATCCAAGTAACACAATACACCATTTCATGTCTTCAGCAACAAGGAAATTTTGGCAAATCACTTGTCTGTCATGTGAATTAATACACCATGAACAAAGGGTAATGTCACGTGTCTGTGCACTGTGATGTCATAGCTTCAGATCAGCATCAGGATTTCATGATGCCTTCTTAATGCATCAGTTTATACCTTAAGGCTGCCTCATACACTAACCTGCTGAGCACGGAGTTCAGGGTTCATCCAGTACTTCCCACTGCTAACAAGGGAGGTGGCTAGCTGCATCACCTGTGAGTTTTCTTGATAACCCTCAGAGAAAGATGCCATTGCTATGGCAACAGCATGAAGAGGACGCTGCATTGAGTCACAGAACTGCAAAAAATGTTCATAAAGGCATCAGTGAAAATAGAAATCAAATCAATGATACTGGATAGTTAGCATCATATTTTCAGTATCATTGTACGTCCGCTTCACAGAAGGGAATTTCAAAGGGATTTCAAGTGTTCCACTATCTTCCCATAGAGGTAGGAGAAAAGCATAATAAACATGAGTCAGTTTAAGTATAAGATATCAATTTTATTCAGAAAATTACATTACTTAAAGACAGCTATTGATGTTGTAATCTTAGCAGAGGACTACAGTATGTAATTATCTCAAGACTGACAGCAGGACCACAGGATTAAGGGTCTGCAGAGATGGCTAGTCTGAAACTGCCATAAAGTTAGCATGAAGTACTAAAAGTTTTCTCCCAAAGCAGTGTCATTGTGAATTAAGATACATACATTTGTGAAGACCATTTACTAGTGTGTGAATACTGATAAAAGTGGGAACCCTGCATGAATTATGTTGAAACAACTAACTTCACCATGAGGACAAATCCTGTGTGGGTTGTGACATCCTCCACTCTGCAGGGATTCCAGGACCAAGAAATGGTAAAATGTATAAAAATTATGTTCTTGATATGTTGTTTATTGGTTGGTTTTTAAATGTTGCTCTCATCTATTCCCACAATAAATACATGCACCTAGACTTGACATTTCAGGAAAAAACATCAAGAACATGCAACTTGCATCAGTCAGCCAAGGCAGTGGGTCAGACTGTTTGACATCCTCTGAACTTGGTTCGTCACCTCTTATGACAAGTATCTATTACATTGACAAACTATGGAAAATAACATCTAATATTTCATGAGTGCAATGCTTTGGTACAGATTCTTGTACCGCTGCCCTGCTTGATACCTCATCAAGTAACAAGGCTGTTTTCTATTAAAGGTCACATGAAACCAAAAATTAAACATAATTAAAACACAGTTGTCACTTATTCATAATATACAAAAATAAAAATGCATTGATGATTAAGGAAACACAAACAAACAAAATTATAATCACAAATCAAAAGTGCAAGAATTGAACCCAGTCAGAGCTGGTGGATGTGCACTCAAGTGTAACGAAGCATTTTCACTGGCCACTGGTTTATTTGCCGATGCGCTTATAAAGCCGATAGGTGTTAATTTCAAATTGCATGAGGTCAATGATTGAACTTGTGCAACTTGCATATTGTCATTAGCAGACAGGCAGCCAGATATATGGATAGGTGTCAATAAACCAGACATTGAGTTTTCTCTGTGAAAGAGTCTGTTTATCCCAATCAACATGAGTGGATTATTTACTTGTTTGTGCACACAACCAAGATCAGAGCACTCTTCAAGACCTTATACTCTGGGCAGACGTATTGTTTCAAGCTCCGTGTTATGAAGGCAGCAGAGAATTGCTGTTGAAATCACTTTTTCCCCCAGCACTGTGGGAGAATTAGTGAATTGTTTGAATTTTGTGGGGTTTTTTTCTTTCAACCTTATAGGCTGAATTGGCATTTTTGATGATTTGTTTCGGTAAGTGCATACCAAAAAGTATCAGAATCTGCAAAGTTGTGTTTTATGTTGCATATGACCTTTAAGTTTGTCAATATTGTACTACCAACTTCTGGAATGCAGCTCAAAGAAGCATGTGTTGCTGATGAATGAATGTCCTGCTTGTAGCATGTAGAACAAGTGAGCCAGTGCCTTGATGGTGACAGTCTGCTATCTGGAGGGAGGGAAACAACCTATTGCCCAATGTTCCAGTCCAGTGATTATTTTCTATCAGGCAAGCAAATTTGTATATCACAGTGTTCCAGTGTCCAGTTGACTTTCCAGTGTCAATTATGTTGCTTATTTAAAAATCAACAAGAAAATTGGCTAGTATGGTTAAAATATTACCAAGGCAATTGCAGTATACTAGCAATTTTAAAGTTATTTCCACCACAGATATACCATGTATCTGGACTGATTAGTTGTGTGAAGGTGAATTTTCTACTAACATTGTGTGATACACATTATCAAAAATATGTCAGTACTTCAAAATTATCAGTACACCTCCACTTGCAATATGAGGTGTAAGTACACCCACACCTTCCAAAGTTATCTGGACCCCTGTCTATATGTGCACTGCAATACAATCAACATATCATAACCATGTCTTTGGAGGTCAACTAAAAGGACTCTTACACCTTGCAACTTAAACGTGTTGAAGGCAAGATGAGGTGAGTTAAGGTCATTATTTATTATCATTATAGGATATTTATATAGCACACATATCCATGCAACTAATATATGCTCAAAGGTTTTTCCATTGATCATTGGATGTCTGTCTCAACTCCCTTGGATCGTGCAACACTTGGAGGTCATAATGAAGCATGAATGGATGCTTAGACGTCTGATTTTACAGTGCTTGCTCACCACGACACCATGCACACTCTACTCACATGTAAACATGATCAAAACTGTGAGTCAACCAACCCTCTATCTATTCTAACACCTAGTGCCATTGTCAGGCAGGGAAACAACAAATAGCTGGGATTCAAACCACTCACTAAATATGGACTTTGAATTTAGCAATGGTGAGAGGAGGCATGAGTCCATTTTCTTGTGTGCTAGAGATCTCTTCATGAGACATTGGTATACATGTCCTCAGGAAAGAAAGTGTAAGCTGCTGTAACATTGCATGTTTAAACTGTTTGCCCAACTTTCCTGCAATTACAGTGTTTCATTCAGTGTAACCCTAGGTTATAATAGTTAAAACTGAACTAAAGGTCAGTCCAAACAGACCCTAATCCATTCGCTTGGATATGTACCTTCAAGGTGATAAATGATACATTTCATGGATAATGTTTACTTTTCCAGTGAGGCTGGTAACATCTTGTTCAGCATCTAGAGGTTCATGTATATAATCATCATGCATCATGCTCAGAGCTGTGGTTGTTTGGATGGTCGATATACTGTAAAAGTTCATTAATTTCACAACATGTTTTCCTGTTTTATCTATGCAGCTAACACACTAATACAAGAAATGTCCAAAGCATGCATTAATCACAAAAAGAGTTGTGAAACACTGCAAGAAAATGACAGCTGCAGGTTATAACAGTTTATTTTGATCAGTCACATATCTTGACCTGCTCAAAGGCACAAAGGTTCAATCAATATTTCTGATTATCACATTTGAAAACCGTGTAACTGAAAATATCATACATGAACTATTGTCATGGAATAATTTTCAAATTTACACTGACAATAACACGTCTATATTCATGAGCTAATCCATACGTATGTTCAGGGCAGCATTTTGACGGTAATCCCTGCATACAAAATTATGTTACCTCTCACCACCAATGTGGAATATGCTGATATATTTCAGAGTCATTTTTGCTCAGTGTTACATATCAACATTTGTCATTATCGACTGATATTCATTTAACAACCTGACGGAACTATATCGACTGTGAGACCAACTTGAAACAATTCATTTTGATTACTCAATGCCATTTACAAAGTGGTCAAATGTAACATATGTCACATTTGAGATTACACTTTCCTAGGAAAATACAAATTCCTCAGCGGTGGCCGAACAGGTTAGGTGGCTGACCTTGTGTGATGGCAATTACTGACTCTGAGGGGGTGGGTTCAAATCCTGAATGGGACTGAACCAAAAAAGTACCCTAATTTGTACTTTCCTAAGAAAAACTCACCCAGAATATGACATATGTTACAATTAATTTAGAACAGAATAAACAATTTTTCACAGTTTGCCTGCCAATAGCAGCTCGTTGAAGTCTAAAACAGATCCCCATCAACACTACAAACACTCTGCAGGAAATGATCCTAACATCATGTTAATGGAAGGCACCTCATTAGCACTCAAGATGTGGTGACAGCCAGTATATATTATAACACACAGATAACCAGGTTTCTATTGCTCTTTAAAAAAATTTACTTCCATTTTTCTATTTCCATTACACTTACACATAGGAATTAATCATGAAGTATACAAACACATAATAAACTGAAACAGCCTCTGACTGATCACAAGATACAGTATCTTGTTACTGACACTGATGGCCTATATTATGTTCATGTGTATATATGATAACTGTGGCATACTGATCATAACTCACACGGTCACCCATGTTAGATAAGTAAAACATCATCATCATCATCATCATCATCATCATCATCATCATCATCATCATCATCATCATGGTCTATGGGCTGTTAAAGGCACTATGTCAAGCTTTTGTATGACAATTTGGTCCATAATATTAACAGTTGAATCTATCAAATCCGGACTCTGGGCAATCTGTATTTTTTCCACTATATCCAGAGTCTCATTAGTTTATCATTAATACTTGCTTCATAATCCAGACTCTTTCAATTATGGATTGCAGACTAAAATAACAGTCCCAAAAATCAATTTGCTATGAGAACAATGTTTTGTAATATGTACATAGCTGACTAAAAACTGCTTTTGAGATCCTAATCATGATTAATTCAGAAAACAAGATGACTGGTAGTTACTGATAAATGTTCGATATCGTTCAATCCTGAAAATCTGTATAACTTATGAACAAACATCTAAAGATGATAATTTATGTAAATCTTCAAAAATTGATTGTTGATGACAATCCTTTACCTTAAGATTAAATTCTTGTAAAATAATTCCCTATCTCGAAAATGAATAAAGTATGTTTTACATAATACCCCCATGTCTTCCTATCAGCTCTGTCAGCATGGTCAATACTACACAGCATTGCTTAGGGTACCTTTCATTGGGTAAATTCAAAAGTTTCAACAGTATGTAATTACTCTCAAACAGGAGTCAACACAAACATAATTTCTCCCACATTCTGCTATTAAGCAGCAACATTTGCACTCTTGTAACTGACACCTAAACCATATTTGCAAAATCTTACATGAAATTGCTCAATGACATCCCATTTATGGAAACCTCATATTTCAGACGCACATAAAATAATAGGTTTAATTTGTACATCAAATATTTTAAATAAAACCAGAGGTGATACAAACTTCAATCTAGTAGCAAGCAGATTAACCCATGGCTTTATTAGCTTTATTTACGATATTTGGGGCATATTTAGACCGTCATAGCCTGTTAGAAAATGATAAACCAACAAAGCCACAGTAAGTAGACATTTTTAACTTAGTCATTAAAATACCATACTTCACATTTTCTTAATTTGCGCCTCCATTTGGAAAAGCTAAAACTTCAGTTTTGTCAAAATTGACAGATAAACCCTATTTCTAACAAAAAACTGATAAGATGTTGATTTTCCTGTTTAAATTTATGGCAGAATCACCAAACAAAAATAGTCATCTGCACACAGCAATAGATACAATTGCATATATTCTTTCTCCAGCATTTATAATTCCAGTATAAAATTGGTTAATGAACATGACAAAAGAACAATGGACTTAAAATACAACCTTCCTGTACACCACTGAACGAGTTCATGTTTTCAGAAACATATATATATAACATGGACTTGGATAAGGGCAAACTTTATGGATGAGCAACTTCTTTATTCAGGTGAAGCAACTTTTTGATACATCTTCTTGTATTGCTGTCAATCAAGTATTGCCTCATACACGTTAGAACATGTTTCACTTTACAAAATAATAGTTTCAAACCATATTGTTCCGATCACTGCATCAGAATTCATCTCCTAATATTATTGGGTATGTTTCAACTAAATCACCAGTAGGTTGCAAACATTCCTGTGCACAGGTAATTGTTATTTCAAGTCTGTATACAATACAAGTACACATGGTGGCAGTCTTAATCCCTGCATATAAGACAATGCCTAGCGAAAACAAATTAATACTGAAAAGGTAAATAATCTTGTCTATTGGTTATAGATCAGTACCTGAGGGTGTCCAGGTACCTTTTTCCCGAGGAAATCCGTCTTTCCACTCATGTTCCTGGGATAATGCAGCCAAGATGAATTCTCAAAATATCCAGTATGGTGTTCAAGTCCTGTTTATTCTTGTAATGAATTCTCACTCAGAGGATCTCAGATTTTACCTTATTCCCCTGGATTACACACAACACAGGTTCACAAACTTCCTGGCAGAAACTTACTGGTTTCTTGTACAATTCTTGATAATTTCATTTTTTCTCTCAATACACACATAGAACTTCTCAAGTCAACAGTGGGGCCCAGAATCATACACCACTCTCCAGACAAATAACAAAATAGAACTCATGACCATTTTGACTCCTGAAATAATGTCCTACATCAAACAAAAATGTTTGATAGCCCATCTGAATATTGAGTCCCTTTCTCCGACTGTAATTAATGTACCATCAAATCTCCCGGTATAAAAAGACTTCGTTAATTAGCTTTAAAGCATTTGTCAACCAGAGCGGTAAGCACCAGAAGATACTTAACCAAATCATTTCAGCATGCCCCTTTATCGACAATCTCACTGCGTATATCCTGAATATCCATCTACCTCATCTACCTGTGTGTAGTGTCACAGGATCCAACCTTTCCTCCATATTTATAGACGTCTAATTGCACATTGGACATCTTTTTCAAGTCATCTCCCACTGTTTCTTCATGCAAAGTGACAAGATGTTGTTTTCTAATCCCGAAAAAAAAGTCTAATGAAAGTGCAACCCACTAGTGTCAATGGTAAAGGGCAAAAAATGTATATTTCGCATTCTTTTACAATCCGGACAAATGAGTCTGTCACAGACAAGTCCGTAATACACAGATTCCATCATATATATTGGTGCATATGCACTCACTTTAGCTTCGTACTCATGCAATGAAAGACTTATTAGCCGATACGACTTGCCCAAAATTGATACGATAGTTGAAAGATTAGGGATAGGAAACATTTGCCATATATGGGTAAGAACGATTGCTCTGCACATCGAAAACTGTTACATGCATTATTGGCCACACTGGTCTCTACTACAAGCTGTGCTACAGGATATTTGTAAACAGCATTCCTGGAGACATAACTCTATGGGGTTCACAAATAAAATTCAGTCAGCAGTGGGCACAAGCGATCACATAATACAATGTTGCATTGATACATTCCAACTTTTTAAATTCATATTGTAGCTTTGATGGGGACTGATACTAAATATTAATGAGAGAAATTGAATATTGATTATTGGAGAAGTGTGGCATGATATTGAGCTTTTAGATACATGTCATAGAGTGACTGTGAGTAAACACTGAAGCACAGCAATTTCTACTGCAATGAGAGATTCAATTGGAGGCCATCATAAATGCATAACAGATATCTGGGTCCAAAATATTTAATTCAAGCAATTTACCATATCGTTTTGCAGCTTCATTACAACCTTTCAGATCCCCTGAAACAGACTAGAGATTTTTACCAGAAACAATGTTGAACTGTTTCATGTGCTGTGTACCAGGTGGCATGCCCTCAATGATACATAAAATGTTGCCTAGGTGAATAATAATGATACAAATATGATGAAAATATATACTCTGGGATCAACAATGTTACAAGTGACTACTTCGACTGCCAGACAGATAATGTATATTAAGGTAAATGAAATACCTACATGATACTTCATTATCATACACTAGCACCTCTTGTATTTGTCATGGTCCATATATAGCTTTGTTACTAAATCTACAGTGCACAGGTCTACCATACAAACAGTGAACAAATCAAACTTAATTCAGGCCCCCCTAAGTAATTTAGGGATATATGTTTTTATGAAAAGATAGTCACTCTAGGAGAGTGTCACAAGTCATGCCCCTGCAGTTTGTTTACATCTGAACATCGAAGTCGTGCCGATGATTACGAATGTGCGCCAGATATAACATCATTTTTTTAAAAAATGTGTTTAAATTTGTCAATTGCACTTCATAGCAAGACAAATTATGGCTCATAAACTTCTTCATGGCGCACGTTCATGATGTTCGTAATCATCGGCACGACTTCGATGTTCAGATGTAAACAATCTCCAGGGGCATGACTTGTGACACTCTTCTGCAGTGACAATCTTTTCCTAAAAACATAAGCTATTGCCCCGACAACACCTCATACCTAAACGCATTCAACACGGGTGGTCAAAGATGGATAAGTATAAAAATGTAATAGTAGGAACTAAAAACAAATCTCATCGAGACGGGTGCTTCTTCCAACGACGCCATGTTTTGCTGCGTGAGTTTCCGCTCGCGACCAAAAAATCTCCGAAGATGGCCGATCGTGTTTCCAGTATTACCGACATTGCTTCCGATAGGGCCGATGTATTTCTGTTATTACCGCTAAATTACCGATATCGCTGCAATTGTTTCCCGAGTGGGCTGCGTTTGTTTACATTTGAGATGCAATTCCTTCAAATTTGCTGTAATTCCTTCAATTACTTAGGGGGGGCCTGTAATTCATATGCACCAAAACAAGAATCGGAACCGGAATATAACTCATCACCCCCTATTATATTAAGCTGGGTGATTTTTGTTCCCTTGGTGATGTTTTTGTCTTGTGTATATGCATGATATGAGTTCAGTTTTGATGATTTGTTCA
This sequence comes from Haliotis asinina, assembly GCF_037392515.1. Taxonomy (NCBI): domain Eukaryota; kingdom Metazoa; phylum Mollusca; class Gastropoda; order Lepetellida; family Haliotidae; genus Haliotis; species Haliotis asinina. The sequence continues at coordinate 9,837,219 of NC_090280.1, forward strand.
CATTTGTATTGTAGGCCTGGTGCAGAGATAGGAGAGAAGAGTAGAGGCCAGTATGGGCGAGGCAGGGCTGACTAGCTAGCAAGAAAGATTACTAGTTTCGTCCGGGTTTGGACTCATCAGACAAACCATGCCAAGATCATTCCTGGAAAGTCTGCAGGAATATCCAGTGTGAGTACTTTTACAGTACCCACACGGGTCGTAAATACAGGACCCGCGAACATCATTGCAAAAGCCGCAATGTAATATACTTGCTCACGTTCCACGCCTGCAAGAAACAATATGTGGGTGAAACCAAACAGGCGTTCAGAACCAGGCTTTCTGAACACTTGGCAGGTATCACACACCAGAGAGACAAACCCGTCTCTCACCATTTTAACCTTCCAAACCATCATAAAAGTGATTTATGATACTCTATCATCACTCAACTCAGGGCAGATCCTGAGAAGGAAAACACCACTACATCCGATGCTCCACGGAACTTAAGTGGATTTTTGAGCTCCACACCTTCAACCCGCACAGTCTCAACGACAAAATTGTTGGTTGAAGTTCACCCTGTTTTTATTCAATCTTGTGCAGAGATAATTAGAACAGGTCAGTCAGTACACATCTAACGGTGAGTGAGTGAGTGACTTTAGTTTCACGCTGCACTCAGTAATATTCCAGCTATATATGTAAAGCTGTCTGTAAATAATCGAGTCTCCAAGCAAGTCATTTGTCACCTCAAGCATGGACACTGAAGAACTAACCTGGATCTTCTCATTTGTGTCTTATGGACACTGTGACCAGCATAACTGAATAACCACAGTCAGACACATTTTACTGGTCAGTATGTCACACAGAACATAAACACATTCAAGACAAGAAGACAGAGCAGCTTCTGTTTATTGGTCCAAATTCTCCTCCAAAATTATCTGGTCAGTCAATAAACACAGGTTTGTCAGAGTATTCCTAGCCTATGCTTGGGATCATGCCAGTTTAATCACCTGTTTAATCACATGCAATATGCTTCTTTGATCCTCAAGACTTTGTTGTCATGGCCACTGTCTTAAGTTGCCTGTAACTTCAATTGTTTGTTTGATTTCCAAGTTTGAAAATTTTGAAAAAATGAAGTTTTTTGTTTTGTAAATATTGTATTCAAAAGTTAGCTACAACTGTCATGGGAATTCTAAATGGACATATACCCCAAAGAAGTATCTCTCAAGAAAAAGACTTTGTTGGTTTGTTTGTTTTCCATAGGACCATTCGAAGGAATCTTTGATACTATCAGCAGATCAGGGAGAAAGTTAGAGAGTAATACATTAGTGTAACTTTCAGCAAGTCCCTAACATTTGGAGGATAACAAAATACAACCCCTGGTGTATGTTGGTGGAATGTAATAAAATCTTTACACATGGCTCTTTTTTAAACAATAATTAATCATCTAAAGGGTGAGCCTGAGAAGCCGGTGACAGTGAGACCATATACAGCAGATTTGCCCAGCAGGTTGAAGGTTATTATGTAACAATGACCTCTGGTCATTCTGTGGGTGATGTAATCTACCTGACCTCACCTCATGTTCCTCAGCCAATGACAAGGACACTTTTGTATGGCCACACATCACTCCACATATTACACCATAGCTTAGGCCATGCATAAAAATATTCTTGTTTCCCATTACATAAAAAAAATTCAACCCAACCCTATTTCTTTTATTTTTCACACTTGAGAGAAATTGCACCTTTGACTCAGTAAAAAGGATTGAATATTTCACTAAGTTTTGATTTTCTGTCGAATAAAAGGTGTTAATTTCCTCAGGAATCAAGGGTTTGGGGCATAAAACAAGACAATAATAAAATCTGCCTGCTCATCCCACAGTTTGTTTAGCACAGTAATGAGAAACAAGAATATTTACATGTGGTCTTATTGTTCATGCTATATTGTTCTTAAATGATCGTGTTGTTAAGGACCTGTTTGCATTAATGCATTTCAACATAAAACATGTATATTATTAAGTTCATACAGAATTTGCAAAACTTGTTTCTGACTCCAAACAATAAATGATTTAATATATAGCTTGATTTATGAGCTTTGTACAGCAAATATGACTCATTTTGCTCTTTATCAGAAGTATGTTCAGTACTATGTTTATGTTCAGTCTGACTTGGCACATGAATATGACATATGAACTTGATAGATAACACCCCAATTCTGAGCAGTGGATTATGTTTTACTATGTTATGGTAAACAAAACATATAATGATGCATACTGACAAATGAAGCAGAGAATACATTTTCAATTTATCTTGTTCACTAGATCTTTTGTTTACTCAGTGAAGTTGGTCTCAACATCATCCCACTTTGCTTGAATGTAAAAATGGAATTACCAAGTTAAATGAAATTAAGCTATAATGTGAGTGAAATTATGAGTCAATACACTCATGAACAAATTAAGTATGACCTTACCTGGAATCCAAGACAACGGCCATAAAAACAGTCTTGGTTTAACATCTCAACCTCCTCCATCAACTGCTCTGCAATATTTTCATTCAGATTTTCCTCATCTGCAAACAGGTTTCCATCTTGACAGTAGTTGATGAGCTTGTTCGCATAATAGAGACATGCTCTCAGTTGGCCTATGGTACTGACATAAGCTTCAACCTCTTTGCAGTAGTGGGCTCTTCTGAATAGTATTGAATCTCTGTTCACAACAATATACCTGAGCAACTGAGCTAAATGCAAACAACATTTATAGACAATCCTTATCAAACTTCTGTAACCATTTCCTTTTAAGTCCGGTGACACGTCAAAATCAGACAGTCTTGGCAGTAGGCCAGCGATGTTAGGCTCAATACCCATGTCCAAATATTCGTACAAAAGACAAAATGACGTGTGATATTTAGCATGATGGCTCTGGTTCCCATTTTGAAAGTACTCAATGTTGCTCAAAGCCAGGGATTTCAGTTCCTTGATAAGTGATGACAGCAAGCGACCGGGATTGTCGTTTTCAAGAGACATCTTAAAGTTACTGTTTCGTCTTTTTCTATACACAGTCTTGCCTGAGTCGATCAGTTGTTTACAGCACGCTACTGTCACACCACCTCTTCAATTCTCAGTTACAAAATTGACAGCTGATAAACAGTGTTTACTTCTGTCAGCAGCCATTTTTTAAGTTACGGAGCGAATATTGTGCGCGTCGTGTCATTCGGAAATGTTCGGTAGAATCCGTCAATTGGTTGTATTTGCACGAAGAACGAGTCATATAAGATCAGGGAAAGAATCCTACATGTATTGCGCAGTAATAAATATTATTAATTGTGACCAAATTAATTTGAATATATAACGATAGAACGTAAAAGACAATAATACATATATAACAGTGATAATTTTACCCGCATCAGATTGCAAGATTTTGACCAATCACCTCATGGTTTTTCATTCACTGCCCGTATGTGAGACGAAAACAAGGATTATCTCGACACAGCTGAGAAAGCTTGGAAACATTTCCTGAGAATGCTTTGCGCAGTGCATCGGAGATAAATTGGTGTGCATGTACCTCTCGCTCGTTATAAACAATACATCACGTGACAAAGTCTAGCCTTTCATTTCATGTAATGTCACTGACAGTATAGCCAATAACGTTTTGTTTATTTTGACATTTTGATCCATGTAACTTGTTATTGGATGTAAATTCATGTCCCAATATGGCCGCTTGATCACTCAAGACACCAAACCTACCTACACATATAGTTTAATGTTTTCACTTCAAAATTAATGTTCATGGGCTCAGCGGCATCTCGTCTTTCTGCATTTCAGAGCATGAGATCATCGGAGCATGATGACAGTTGCAATATTTTGAAAACATAAAACGTCGTCCACAGTCATTTGATTCTATCGTCTTGATAAGTGTCTTGCAACATCCTGCAAGATGGCAGAGGCATCAGATCAGGAGGTTTCAAGCACGAACAACAACATAGAAGGAAGTGGACTGTGCAGTGGCTCAGGGAGCAAGAATGATTTTGTTGAGTTTGACGACAAGTCCAACCTCCCAACGTCAACCACAAGCGATGATTTGTCCGAGTCCAGTATGGCATCTCGGGACAACTTCACTCTAGGAACTCTAAAGAAAGATGACAGTGGAATTGACATGGAGAAATCTCCAACTACAAGTACAAAAGAGATGTCAGATGCAGAGTGCAGTGAATCTCTGAATGACAGTGCAGCTTGTTCACAAAGTGAATCGGTTAGTGATGTCAAATGGGAAGATGTGAAAGCTAAATCAGATGAAACTTCAGATGTTGGCATTGATTCATCTGAAAGCACAGGTATGCGTGATTGTAATGACACCGATGACAGTGAAAATGTTGCCACTTCTAATATGACGGAGTCACCCGTTGCTAGTCCAAGTCATGATGTCAGTGATACAAATATTGTTGCAGATGACTCAGAAACTAACACAGGATCGCCTGGTACTCGTAAACGCAGGCATGAACGTAGCAATTCATCATCAAGTGACTCTGAAGACAGTGATAATGAAACTGCAGACACCAGTAAGAAGAAAGAATCTGAGTCTGAAAGTGAGGATGAAATGGACATTGATGATGATGGTATCAAACCACGTCATAAATGGCGAGCTGTGTCAGACTTGCGTGATCGGGAGTATGGCTACACCAATAGATCACCTCCATCCATATTTCGTGAGAAGATTCATGCAAGTCTTCAAATGGTACAAAGACTAAAGTTACAGTATAGGATGGAATATCATGAGGGATGTGTCAATGCTCTACATTTCAACAGAATCGGTAACTCTTTCAGTACTTACTTTTTTGCTTTCTGTTATGATACACATTACAAGTGTTCCCTTCAGGTTTGTACTTAGATTTGCAAAACTGGGGTCCCAAATCCACCTTAAGTAACTCCTGACAATAAATTTCAGTAGTACATACACAGTATGTAAAGCAGTGTAGTACTAAACAGTAAGTGACTTTAACCACAGGATTGTCTTTCCTTTTCAAGACTTCTGTACATCAGAAGCACGTTTCTGCATCACTTGAAATCATGACCCCAAACTCAGTACTTGTGCTCATTATTCACGTCAGTGCTCTTCCCAAACCTCTGAACAACATATAAGCTTAATTTGGCATTCTTGGACAAATTACTCTGTGTCACTGAAAAGAAGTATGATAATAGACACAGGCGAACTGTGGCACAAGTACAGTTGTGCAACCAGTCTTCCTATATCATGTATAAGCGAAAAGCAGAGGCTGGGCATTGTGCTTCTCTCAGTTCAGTTAAAAGTATTTTCAGTTCTCCATATAAGGGCTTTATCGGCCCATATTTTGTACAGGGAAAAAATATGCACAGTCCAGTTGGAAATAATTCAGAAAACTTAGCGCAGTCCAGTTGGAAATAATTGGTGTGTGGTCTTAGAATCATTTACAGACATATTTATCTGAAAAATATATTGTTTATTGACATGTTTACACAAGAGAATCAGTGTTGCATAAATGAAACACAAGATAGCTGGTACTCCATTAAATTCCATTCAGTACTCTACATGTACACTTAGGTTTTTCCAGTACTAATGTATTGAAAAAATAAGGATTACATACTCCTGATGTTGAAACATTATCTGCAGCCCTGTATTTTCAGTTCCAAAATAAAATATTGCAACTAGCAAATGTGGGCACCCATTTCCTCTCAAGGTTGTGCTCTCATATTTCCAACCTTGTATTTAATAATTACTAACATAAGATATATTTCATTCAACATTTTAAACACCACTGGCATATCAAATTGTCCTTTTCCTCCATTACCCCTGACAGCTTCCCATTCAAGGAAGTGAAGGAACAAAAATATGCAGAAATGAAAATGCAATATGATATTGCCTAATTTTACCATTGAACTGTTGAAAACTGTTGTCTTATCTGTTGTCGGTGTTGTTAAATGTTTTGTTTCATTATTTTCTAAAACAACACTCATGATGTAGCTAGTAAATGAGAGCAAGGGATGTAACGACGATGGTCATCTGCAAATGTTCGTTATGGTGGATATGTGATTCAACAGGTTTATTTAAAGTTAACTCCCTTGTCTTTCGCTCTATTAAAACCAAAAGCTGGCAGGAGTAATGGAAGCGAAAAATGATTCGATATGCCATGAGTGGCGCTTAAAATATTAAATGTGAGCATGAAAATCTGAGTGCACAGCCATGTGATGAAATGGGTGTCTGCCTTTGATCATGTTGATGGTCGTGATATTTTATTTTGGCTTTGAAACAATTTTTTGAACTGAACTGAGAGATGGATGTTGTTAACCTTTTCTCACTTCATTCACTCGCATATTAAGTAGATGGCTCATTTTTCTCTCTTTTCCACAACCCTGTTTGCACTATAGTTTGCTTGTGCTGAAATGAATTATAGTTACGAATATGTGCAGATAAAGCTTTCAGTTAAAACTGTTAGCACGGACTATGTGAGGAAATCTTTCCATCACAATTTCAATTATTTTTATAAACAAAACCAACTGTCCAAAGGATTGCCAATTAATAATTTCACATGGGCTTCTTGAGAATGTAAGATTCCTGGTTAAATGCTGTAGTATACTTTACCAACAGATTTAATTAGTCATTTGATAGCTGAAGTATAATATTTCTTGTCAAGAATTTGGTTTTTGGTTTTGGCCATCATTATTTCCAACCTCTGTGGGAATAGTAATAAACAGTCAACTACATTTATCATAATTTTTTATGCATTGCAGATTCTTTTCATCACTAAAATGTCACTCATTTCATCAGCTAGATCATGTAGATGTGATAAATATCTACATTGTGAAGGCATTTGTCAGTGAAGGGAAGTGTCACAGAAACACTGCTTACTGTCAAAATGCATGAGTAAGCACTATATGTTTCTGGGGTTAAATCAGTTTGGTGAGGTTGTTGTTTTACGCTGCACTCAGCAATATTCCGCCTATATGGCGTCAGTCTGTAAATAATCGAGTTGGACTAGACAATCCAGTGGTCAACATCATGTGAATCGATCTACGCAACTGGGATTAGATGACGTGCAAACCAAGTCAGGAGAGTCAGACCACCCGATCCCTTTAGTCACCTCTTAAGTCAAACATAGGTTACTGAAGATCAGTTCTAACTAGGATGTTAACGATTGTATGGTCATGCATGTAAGTGTGTAGGTGGCTTCTTGGACAAATCTGGAATGAAGGTCATGTTCATCATACTGTTGTCTCTGACTGAAGGCACACTGTTGGCAAGTGGGTCTGATGATCTCAACATAGTACTGTGGAACTGGCTCAGGAATCGACCTGCCCTTGTATATGACAGTGGCCATCGGAGCAATGTCTTTCAGGTAAGCACAGACACAGATTACCGAGTTGATCTGTCACCTTCTTGCCAAGTTGGCTTTGTTTACATATTGATTTATTCCTAGGAAGCTCCAAGGCAACAAGAGCAGGGAGACAACTGTTACTCAGGGACCAAGCTATCTAGTCTTTCTTTTTTTTTTTCACTTCACAGTTTCAGTTTTGATGAAATTACAAAGAAAGATATTTTATGGAAAGTGTTATGATAGTTAGGTGTTTGATCATGTGAATAGATATGTTGGACTGGACTGTTTGTATCTTCTTTGCAGCAATTGAGATAAAACTTTGTTACATCCTAGAAATACTGAATTATTGTGTAATCAAATGTTTTATATGTGATACAAATTGTAGGCTCCTCCATCAGGACGTTATGTTCATGTGACAGTGAAACATTTCCTTACAACAAGGTAGAATGGAGATAGGTTCAGTCAATAGTCCTTCCTGTGCAAAGAAGGTACATCACGGTCAACGTTTGGTTTACAACCTGGCTCATATAGCTTGGAATTTTGTGAATCAGTAGTAGCTTGACCATTGAGATATGTCACTTCTGTGCCCCTACTCCATTTGATCAGACATGAATTCACTACTCCTGTAGCGTGTATGTGCTGGAAACATAATGATCAAAAGTTCAGTCAGTACTGATTAATAATCAAGATCTATATTGTAACGAAACTGGTCCCACCTTGCAAAATACTTGACTTCACATGCAAATGTGGATGAAATGAAGGATAACATTAGGAAAACGTCATGACATTGATATCATATATTGGCAGTGTACATTCTTTGCAAATGCTACGTGTCAGGTGCCACATTGTTTAAAAAGTAGATGTCACTTTCTTGTGACATAACAACATAATTATATCAACAGTAACTACCAGTATGTATTTCTTGTCAAGAAGTGATACAGTGATTATTATTGCCCAGATAGCCTTCATAGTTAGCCCAACCTTGCCATATGTTGGGCCAATTTTGGGCCAACTATGAATGCTATCTGGGTGTGAGTGTCTCAGGATGCAATGTGTATTTGTCTTTGTATATTTTCCAAAGTGGATGAACATTACAAAGTCACATAATACACCAGGTCAGTTATGGTGAATAAAGGTTCGTTGTAGCCAGTTTACCTCCTTTCCTTGTGAAGATATGGACTTAGTTCATCCTCATTTGTGTTCTGAAGGGCTGTAGGATAGCCTAGTGTTAAAGCATTCGCTTGTCACATTGAAGACCCATGTTCGATTCCCCTCTTGGATACAATGTGTGAAGCCCATTTCTGGTGCACCTGATGTTGTATTGCCGAAATATAGCTAATAGTGACACAGAACTCACTCTCTCATTCATTAGTGCTCTGAAAGCATGTCACAGAAGATTAACGTCCCATTACATATTGTGCATTTCACTTTGAATTGATGTCATGTTTATTATCAAAATTGTATGACTATTATATATTGAGTTTAACCCTATTAAGAAATTCTGGTTGCAACACTGACAGTTGCATACAAGTACATGACAAAATACTGAACAATTCCAGTCTTCCAGTTACCCATGGTAACTGAGTTGTCACTGTTTGTAGACGATATGGAAACAAAAATTGCCCGAATATTGAAAACACCTTGGTGGTAGACATTGTGTATGAAATGTCTCTCAGTCCTGACTGACCCTGGTAAGACAAATGTTCCATTTACTACCAAGTAGTTCACAGTGAAAGGACAGCTTGGTATTCATTACATGTCCACTCTTACTGTGGTCATATTATTACAAGTGTTAATGTATAAATTAGTGACCAACGATTAGCACAGACAAGACCTAAACAACTATGGTATTTTATGCAGAATTTTTTTTTTTTAAATCCAGGATTTTTTTTGTAAAGGACAAATGCTCATATTAAAAACTATGTGTCTGAAATGAGACTATTATTCCTGTCCCCTGCCTTGGATTGATGTTGATGACACAAGATCATACTGACTGTTGCAGGCGAAGTTCATGCCATATAGTGGTGACTGTCACGTAGTGAGCTGTGCACGAGATGGGCAAGTGAGGCTGGCAGAGTTGTCTCTAACTGGGGTGTGCAAGGGCACCAAGAAGCTGGCCCAACACAAGGGGGCAGCACACAAGGTGAAGAACGTATTGTGATTCCAGTGATTCCCTTGCCAAGTTTAGTGCCATTACATGATGAAGTTGCCATAAGCATACTCTCAGAAATGTGAAAGAAAACCTTTTCATTTATTCTTAATAAAGCCTGTGGTGAATGGGCACTGCCTCAAGCAAATTAGACAAATAAATCTTTAACATGCTTGCTATCGAGGTCATTTCAAAATCAGATTCACCAGTTCTGAAAACTTGTCAAACAAAATCTACCTGTAGTCTTTCCATCAGATACAACTCATCCTAATAATGTGTGCTTTGTTGTACAACTGCAAACAGGACATTTATGTCCCCTACTGTTAAGCAGATTATTGTATGTTTGTACAGCTTGCCCTGGAGTTCGATTCACCTCACTTGTTTCTCAGCTGTGGGGAGGATGCAATGACATATGAGATGGATCTGAGACAGGACAAGCCGAACAAGTAGGCTGGCTTCCTTCTTTCCTAGACAGTACCATTGTTGTAAACATCCAGTATAGGCCCTGACACCAAGTGGCCAGGTGCAGTTCCCACTTGTTTGTTTTTGGTGGCACTGATATGTTGTGGACTGTGACATGACTCAAGAAACATGAAACAAAGATGTTATTAATATTCTGCTGTCAATAGTTGTCCCGACAGCAGCACAAGACAGGGAGAACATGCTGGTCTTATTTATTTGAACTGCCTGCGAATTGATTTGACTCTTATCTGTGCTGACATTCCATATTGAAATTGGCAACCTGTTTTTGTGTACAGGACTTGATGGTAGTCAGGTGCTTGTGAAGAGGCTGCTAGTATGTAATTTTAGCATGACAATATGACAACCCAAAACTGAAATGAAAAGGATGGAATATTTCATGTCGCTCATTTTCTCTGTAACAGCTTAACATGTGCATGGCTATTTAGAATGTCAGTGCACATAACAGGAAATATGTTTATTGTTTGTTGGAATGTTATAGGTCCAAGACAATTGAAGCTGAACTATGCTCGACAGTCTTGATAGTGTTTGTGAATGTCAGCAGTCAAGTTTATAGGTTTTCATAATGTTTACTGAGCTACTAAATAATTAATTGAAATGACATAATTCTTGTGATGTTTTAGATTTATTTGGATCATCAGACTGTATAGTCAGTCTGATTTTACAAAGAGACACCTAAATTGTTGTACTTGATGAAAGAGTAAATAAGGTGTTCTTGTTTCACAGACTGATAACAACCAAAGAAAATGACCGGAAGGTGGCACTGTACTCCATCCACTCCAACCCACGCAACTCTTTCGAGTTCTGTGTCGGAGGTCGAGATCACTTCATCAGGTCAGTGTCTCGGCATTATGTCTATGAAACGTTATTAGATTGCAGATACAGTGGTCGTGCGAACATCATTGTCACAGATCATTCTTTGAAAGCAGATTTGTTCGTCATGCAGATCTGTATTCTTAACTTAGGCCAGACCAATTTTATTTCTTGTTTTACAGATCCGACGGTCATATTTTTTGTAGAATAAGAAAAAATAATTATTAAATTGTTCCTTATCCTCATGCGTGTTATGCTTATCTTCTTCTAGCCCCGTGAAGGTCCAGGATAGAATAGGCCTTCAGCAACCTATGTTTGCCATAAAAGGCGACTTGTCGTAAGAGGTGATGAACGGGATCGGGTGGTCAGGCTAACTAACTTGGTTGACACGTCATCAGTTCCCAATCGTGCAGATCGATGTTCACGCTGTTGATCACTGAATTTTCTGGTCCAGACTTGATTATATAGCTGGAATATTGCCAAGTGCGGCGTAAAACTCAAGTCACTCACTCACTATCTTCTTCGGTGCAAATATTAGTGAAAAATTTGAATCCCTTGTAGATCACTTGAAGAGGACGTATAAGTTCAATCACACACGAGCTGCCTTTCTTGAACCTTTTTCCATCCTAAACAGTCATGTGACGTGACATGATTGTCACTCTCTTCTTCATATCCTTTTATATCTTTTATCCAAGCTGTGTATGTCTTTTGTTTATAATTAAATTTCATCGTATGTCAAAAGTTTGAAAAAGATATTCATATTCTGTGAGATTTATTCATCATATGTAGTTTGTCTACGTAATATGAAATCTTGCAGTGAATGCAAGTACTGGTTGTGTTGCAGATACTGTATTAATTTATCAGATTTGTAATTTAATCATTAATACTGTTACAACTTACATCAATAGACATGTGATGGACTGGGGGAGGAAGTCATCTGAAATCACTGGTGATAAGTCTAGAGATAATACTGGTAACTGTGTGTTGTTAACTGCTGCTGAAATTCTTACAGGACAGTCATCTGTTGCTGATCAGGACTTAGCTGTGTCTAGGAAGAAGTCTGGTGATACTGAGTCAGCTTCGTCGGAGAGTAAAAAAAATATGCCCTCATCGTCTGTGTTGCAGAAGTTATCATCTTCATCTAGGACCCCTCTGAAGTCAACTTGTTTCAGTAAAACAATGCATCAGAGTTTGTTCACCCAAGACATTGTGCCCCCTGATGAAGCAGACGTATATGCTGACCCTCAAATACTGCTGCCTGAAGTACCAGTAGGATCTGCTAGAACATCGACACACTCTACCTCTGTGACAATCATCCCCTGCAACCCTGTTCAGGTATGTGAAGACCAGCCTCCATCAATGGAGACCTCTGTTAAAAGAGACAAAACCAACGTAGCCTCATCGTAGCTGCAAGAAGACACAGATGATGCCTCAGCATTCTCGATGCTGCATCTACACCTCATCAGTTCCAGCCTACAACGCAGAACTTTGACGTGGGTGACTTTAGGAAGCAGTTAACAATGCAGATGATGGCGTTTCTTTTCACAGAAGAAGGAGCTCCATGTCAGGACCCTATGATGACAGACAGTGTTTGGGGAAGCATGGGTCTTCGATAACCTGTTCTTGAGAGCTCTATGTCCTCATCCCACAGGTCTACATCTGAAGACGACATTTGCGAACACGTTCAAGAAAATCTTCAAGTTCAGAACACTAAGCCGTCACGGGGAAGAGGAAAAAGTTTCTATGAAAGTCCGTGAGACAACGTCACGTGAGTGAACATTAAACGTCCGAGAAGAAAGAGAATCCTTTTTTAAATCTAGTCGCTGCACATCAGAATCCTGTAGCTCCCACATTTATAGGTCAGCGTTGTCACAGAATTGAAACCGCAGATGCTTGGAGTAGGAGGAATGTTCTGAAGAGGAAGTTTCGCAAAGGCACATGAAGGCACGCGAAAGCACAGTTCGGCTGATCCAGAACTATCTCAGGGAATAATGCACAGAGGAGGACAGTGACTACATCTTCTAGGAAGCAGAGGTCACATCTTGGCCTGCAAACAGCTTGGACTTTTCGTTCCCCTCAAAAGAATCAAATGCAGCGTTCACATGAAGATGCTGGATGATGACTTTGAGACCTCCAAGGTGACTGCAAACCTCCATACAGCATTTGAGAAAGCAGCCAAGCACCAAAATAAACATGTACCAACATGCAACACTAAGAAGTTCCATCTGCATCACATGGCCCCTTCATGTGAGTGCCGCACCTGGAGGACGACTAATGTAATAATTCTTATAAGGTGGTAGACAAGAAGATTGAACTTGACACCATGACTTGAAGAATACTCTTTGGCCTTGCAAGATCTTGAGCCATCAAGGAGGCAATAGCCAGGTTCGAGGACCCAAAAGCTGAAGATGATAAAATGATCCTATCAGCAATACCAACTCAGAAGAAACACCAACACTTAATGTCTGATCACCTGGTTTTGGTGTCGGCGGGTATCACCCTCCACGGTCCACAAGGTCCACTGTTGACATGTTCCTGGAGTTACACACCAAACCTCGACTAAGAGCTCCTTGGACAGCACCCACTACATTCGGTAGGGAGATTGACACAGTTGTCCAGGAAATTAAACATGATTCCAGAGAAACCATGGTTATCAAGTCCAATGTTATGTTGGCCAAAATCATCTGTCAAATGTCCCAGGGGTATTTCTTGAGTACAGAAGGCAAAGGGGAAGAGATACTCCAGCTTCGAGAAGGCGACAAGAGTTCCTTTTGTCCTGGACATTCCAGAGGATCAAGACACTGAGAATGGGGTTTGGAATGACTGGACACTTCCACCCCCAATCATTCCTGTACAACCATCAACAGTCTGTTGATGTCTACAAAGGTATTGGGGAAAATATAAGGAATATTAGAGGACCACTAAGTTTCACAAGTACTCTAAAAAGGCTTCAGGGTGCAGCTGAAGGCCACACCTCTGCTAACCCTCGACCCTTTAGTCTACTACACAGATGATCAGGCAGAAAAGTTAGAATACACAAGGGACTTGCTATTGGCCAAGAACACTGTAGAAGCGATAGATCAAAATCAGCTGATGCCCGGCTTCTACTCCTCATTCGTGGTACCCAAAAAGAACTTCAAAGAGAAGTCCACAACATGAAGAGATTCAACCAAAACTATATACTAAAGCCAGGGAAATCCACCTCCCTCAACTTGTTCATCCAGCAGATTACTTGGCCAGCGTAGACTTACAAGCCACATATTTGCACATCCTGATTCATCTGGAGTCAAGAAAGTACGAGAGTCCTGTTCAGATATCAATACTTCCAGTGGAGTGTCCTGTCATTTGGAATATCTAGTAACCAAGCCCATCGTCACCTATCTACATTGCCTTCTAACCGGACAGCGGGATGCAAGTTCATCAAGAAGCTTGTGAACTCCCTCGGCAGCTAGACTTCCCCATCAAAGAGGTGTTGCAAACGGGATGGCTAGTAAACTTGATGAAGTCAGAGTTGGAACCAAAGCAAGATCTTCACCTCCTGGTGTATTGTGGACCCACAAGACTTGGGTTAACATCCAAGCCATGATTCCAAAAGCAGTTGTATCTCGATTACCACCATGAACGTGGCAGTGTCACCCATTGTTGCATTCACTTGTTGATAACCTTCAGTTTGGAGAGTTTGGGTTGTCCATGTGCAAAGCCTAGACCAGACCAGCATGAATGATAAAGACTGTACAGATAACCATCTTACCCATGTACCTAGGGGTTGCAACTCATTTATGGTAACAGTCTTATCATTGTGTGTGGGTTGTTTATGGATAACTAGAAAGAAAAAGATACTTGTATATCTAAAATGCACATGGATCAGCGAGATACGCTTGTCTCAGAGAAGATGTGGTTCCCCGAGTTGACATGGAAGTTGGATGTACTCATGACTTATGGTGTCAGGCCATTCAAACTTTCCTGCAGAAAACATGTCGAGTCTCCCAGAAAACCCAGGTGCAAGAGCTTATTCGGGAGAGAGTGACAAGCATGGCAAGGCGCATGGCTATTTTGGCAGGAAAAGGATTCAAGGGAGGCAACTCAATGGGGGGAGGGTGTGTGTGAACATTTATGCCCTCTTCAAGGGAACTACTAGGGGTTCAAGTGTTCACTCTCATTCACATAGAAGAAGATAAGCATAATAACCATGAGTCAGGATACACCTTTAATTGTGCTTGGCCCTGGATATATAGGTAAGAGCAGAACTCACTGACACATTGAGTGCCAGTTTGTGTTGAAGTGAGGACCTCATCCACCCTTGTATTGTTTACAATCATCACCATGTTGCTCAAACATGTAGATACCAAACAAGAGTTTACATACAACCCTGAGAAAAATGATTACAAGTAATGATGATGTGTTTTACCATCCTCGATATCTCCAGTTTATACGTTCCTATAAGTCTCCACTATACTCTGGATGCATCTTCAGGTCAGCCCGAAAAATGTTATTACCTGACTTTGCTGGCTGAACATTCTCACAGTAGCCAATCAGCAGGCCGTTGTTATAACCGAGCTTGCCTGTGTCAATAAAGGTAGCGGTCACAAGTGCGAAGGTTTGCTCGCTGTGTGACTCAGATTTTAGGGAAATCACACAAACAAACTGACCGGTTCACAACTTTAAAACAACATATGCAAGAACTCCTTCTACCTCTTCCAGAGGTTTGTGTTGCCAAGTTTAATCAGTTAGATAATTTAAAAACAAAAGTGAATTGTGATTGGTTCGCTCAACTTCCCAGCGTAGACACCTGATTGGATAAATACACAACCAAGTTTGAAATGAAAGTGCAACGAATTTCAGAAAAACCTGTAGCTTAAAAGAGATGTAATTTTGACAGTTATGAAGAAGGAATAGTCCTGATTGACTGTCAGATATACTCAAATTTGAAAATTTGATGAGTTGCATAAGCTACATATGGTAATTCCTAGATGCAACACTGATATTTTGTATGGTGATCAACTGTAATTCTTTGGTTGAAGCAACAGATGTGTATTGCCATGTTCGTGATAAGTGTAAAGTGTATGCCACCAGGACTTGAATTCATTGTGTTTTGTTGCAGGAGGCACGTAATTTTTTGAAGCTTGCACTAATGTTATGTATGGGCTTACTTTCCAGAGTCTATGACAAGAGACGGATTGCAGAGGTGAGAGGCTATGGAATGTCCTTGTACATTAACACAATCAGGAAGGAACTGATTACTTGAACATTAGTTGATGGGGTTTATTTCACAACCTGTTTAACTATGTGGTTCTTCTGAGTGACTGACGTTGCTGTGATATGGCTGAAAGCAGGTTCGGTCCATACCCATGCACTAAGTGATAGAATACTATGCACAAGGTCAGTCGGACTTATCATAATATAGTGTTCACCATGGGAGTTTCAGAATAATTCTGTTGTAAAACATCATCTGAACATGTGTATTAGAATGGTGATAACATTGTTATCAGTACTATTCCATTCACTATACAGAGTTCCATCCCTTGGACACACCAGGTACCTGTGAATGTACGTTGTGACAAGCGAAAGTTATGACCATTAGGCTACCCCACCACTTCTTGTGGTTAGTGGTTTTCCTCATTGAAGTTTCTAGTTTTGTGGATTTCATTAAAGTGGTAAAAGTTTCAGACCTGCTCCTCTTGAGGTAATTGTTCCCCAGTGTGTTCACATACCTTAACAGGGAAAATGTTCATAAGTGCATTACACCTAACTACTTGTATATCAGACAACTTGTGTATGACCAGTTGTGTTCGCTCATTGCCAGGCTAAAAGATGTCTTCTGATTGCAGGATGTCAATGGCGGAGTGCTAAAGAAGTTCTGTCCTCATCATCTGGTATGACGTTTATTTATCTTCACAAGTCTGTAGCTGCTGTCCTGCACACAGAGCCCATAGACTGTAAACAGCCAAATTTTCAAGACTGGTTAATTTTTGCGAATTTCGCGTCTGACTTCATGACGCAAGAATAAAGACATGCAATAATATAGATGTACCATTCGCTTTATTCAGATATGTCAACAACACAAAAACAATATAGGTGTCATTACTCAATCTCACTTACTGATACTCATATTGATAGTTTTTACAACAGATTAGGATTACGGCAACCCCTTAGAGCAATGTCTTCCTGTTTTGACTGCTTGTTTGACATATCACAATCCACCATGCATGTACAGGCTTCATGATACTGATTCGCAAGTCTATTGTTTCATTATTGTTTATCTTGCAATTGGCAGCTACCTTCTCTGCATACCACTGTGTGAATTGTTTCAGCTAGAGAGTGATGTAAAGGCCAACGTGACCTGCGCCTGCTACAACTACAACGGAACAGGTGAGAGGGTTGTGTGTGGATCATTTCTTCATTCTCTAACCACATGGTTTGGGTTTGTGACCTAGTTGACAGCTTGTCCACTCATCCCAACAGCATGAATTGTTGCTCATGGTATCTATCACTAGATTTGCCAGGTACTGATTAGACGTTGTTTTGCCGAGCTGATGTCAGGTACCTAGAATATTGAGGAATGCAGCAGAAAAAAACACAATTTCATTCCCTCGGCTGGGTTGGAGGGGTAACCTAGTGGTAAAAGCAGTCCCTCATCATGCTGAAGTCGTAGATTCGATTCCCCTTATGGTGCAGTATGTTTTGTCCAATTCTGGTGTTCCCAGGCATGATGTAATTGGAATACTAGTAAAGCGGCGTAAAACCCAACGTAATCACTCTCTCGCTCGCTCCCTCAGTCACTCACTCACCCTGGGTTTTGTGTGATGTGAGAAGTGTGAATTCTACCTATAAGAAAATGCATTCTTTCCATGCTGTATTCTAGTTGTATTGCTCACACTGTTATCATCAATGTTTCTTTAAGTCAGAGTAACTATCCATTTCAAACACAACCCGCTTGGCACTCGTCTACTTTGGAGAAGAAAGTTGAACAAGAAATGAGTATGTTTCTAAGCCGCTATTAGCAATATTCAGCAATATCAAGGCAGGGAACTAACAAAATAGGCTTCACACATTGTATCCACGAGCGAACTCTTTAGTCTCTATAGGCTACGGCAATCAGTTGAAATGAAATTCTTTGATAACTAGTTGTAAATCATGACTTGGATTGCCTTAATATGTCAACATCATTAGTGACATTTTTAAGAAGACCAGTTTGATAATGAAGTGAAGAAATGTATGTGTATCATCCTCCGGACATCTGGTTGTAGAGGTGCTAGGGACGTATAATGATGAGGACATCTACCTGTTCAACAACCTCCACTCTGATGGTGCAGAGTTCACACAGCGGTACCGCGGCCATCGTAATAATGCTACAGGTACAGTCACAGTGCTTTCTCTCTTGTAGTGTTTTTATGACATCACCATCATCACTCACACTTTGTTCAGTTTTCATGTTTTCTTCATATTCACATACTTGATGATTCAAAATACAAGCTCTGTCGAAAATCTACAAGAAACAAATGGCCACAGACTTAAAGACGAGCCAGTTTTGAGTGACATTTTTACCTGAACCTTTTTAAACAACACACTTCTTTAAGATGCTGTTTGTGATTTAGTATTTTAGAACAAAAAGTCCGTCTGATTATGAAGACAGAAGGTATATTTAGCAGAAGGTGCTATTGCTTTTTCACAGGCATCACTGATGTTATACTTCATGTAATGGATTACATGTACATAATAGGACATGTACCAAGCTATCAGGAGTTGTGTCCCTTAGATTTTCACACACAGAACCTGTACTATTATCAAAGAAAGAAAGAAATTATACTGTTTTCTTTCTCTGGAAATATGTACCCATACTTGTAGTGGGAGTGATAGCATTCAGCTGCAGTACTGGTACTGTGTTTTAGTGAAGGGAGTGAACTTCTATGGGCCTAAGAGTGAGTACATTGTCAGTGGCAGTGACTGTGGCCATGTGTTCCTCTGGGACAAGGAGACAGCAAAGATCGTCAACTTCATGGAAGGGGATGAAGGGGGTGTGGTGAGTTCACTGATATCACTTGATTTTACCTGTACGATTATAAACAGCTCTCATGTAGCTGAAATTTGCTGAAAGCATTTAGGCAAATAAACGAACTAAAACTTTGATTCCTGTGAAGACAAGGTTTACAGGTTTACTTCTGTACTTTTAAAGCCATGTTTAGGTGCAGGTGCTTTGTCTCTTCATCATGCAGACGATCAACAGTCTAAATAAACTTTGCCTCGGTGTTATTCGTTACACACCACCACTGACTCTAACAAACCCTAGTAGAATATCACATCAGGTAACCTTTGAGCGACCTATGACAGTCCAATCAATAGCGAGATGGTTAAATAGATTTAACCAATCAGACAACGGCTACTACTTAGGGATTAGAGCGACTTACAAAATACTCAGGTCACTGACACAGATCTGTCCACAAACATATCCGCATATAACAGTTATTGGACCTGAAGTATATACGCTTTGGTTTTTTTTTGTTCATATGGTTACCATTAGCTAATACTTCAGCGAGATGAGATCGTTGAATATTGCCAAAAACACAATTCTCAGTGTTTGTTTACTCACCATTGTCATGGTTGTAATGTGTGCCGTGTACATCACCAGTAAGGGATCGTACGCTAAGTAGCATTCAGAATCGTTTAGGTGCAAACCTTTTCGAGATAAAAAGTTCAAAAGGTATGTGCAAATGTCTACTTTCGCAATTTGGTAAGCTGTGTTCTCATTGGTCAATCTCAAAGGTTACCTGACACGACATCTCATATGCTTTTGTTAGACTTAGCAGTGGAGTGTAACGAAAAGTACCGAGGCTAAGTTTACTTAGACTGAGGTGATCAACAACTGCGTAGGACATGGCTCTCCATCAGCTAGCACGTCCTATATTACTCAAGCTTGTCATTTACAGTAAGTGATGCTCACCTACCAGAAACTCCAGGCCAAGGTGCACACCAACGTATTCTGTTTTTTAGCAGCAAATGGATGGACAAAACTGATGTTGTACCCCAACACTGTGTATTGTTTGCAAAATCACTATATTTATCCCACTGTTTGTACACTGCCTTCAAATATTCTGTATTATTGCACTAGAGCAGAATTCAACAAATAAATGTCCCCAACTATCTCCATTTTTGTGACCAGATCAATGTGTTGGAGCCCCATCCCATTGCTCCTATCCTGGCTACCAGTGGATTAGACCATGATGTCAAGGTGTGGGCGCCCACAGCAGAGGAACCCACCAGACTGAAGGGACTGAGGAAGGTAGGTGTACTTTCACAATTTCACACTTTCACACCCTCACACATTCAACAGTTATAAAGTGGTTGTATTTATGAGATCTTTGAAACTAAAACAGAGGTTCAAAAAGCCCATCGCCCAACGCCAAGAACAAGTCAGTTTTCATTACGGGCAATCAAATAATGGTATCTTACGTGTCTGTGGACCACTAGATAATTTCCACTTACGGTCTCAAACTGCAGACATAGTTGGATTTCATTTCATATCTGCTCATGATGTAGCTACAATAAATAATAAATTTCGCAATAATAATAAAATAGAGCTATTGTTCTTAGAAATTTATCACTTTTCGATAAATAGTCCAGTAAAAGTTACCATCAAACATTGTGTCATAAAATCAGGGCAAGTGGAAAATTAGTCAGATCCCTTTCTTGAAGTCACCTGCCCTGTTTCAAGTGGCTTTTAAAAAAAACTGAACCCCTGACTAAAATATAAAGTAAGATTTGATGTAAATTTCATTCAGGTATGGTTGCAGTTTACCCTAATAAAACATAACCTAGACTGAATTTTCTTAGCACTTAGTGTGAGTAGATAGTGTGAAACTTGAACCTTACAAGGAGTTATCAGTACTGACGAAGGTAGGAATCAAAGTATTAAATAACCGAAAGGTTGTAACTGAATTAGTGTAAGTTTGGAAGGTGACATGGTTTAGTAGTTGCAAGCGCCACCTTGCACACCTGTTCTTCCCGTGCCGGAAGTGAGTGAATTACATCCCATTGGAAATACGTCTAGCCATGTCATGTTGACAGAAACTGGCACACTGAGAATAAACATATCTGTACCTCATGAAGATTGGACACTTTGAGTCGGCTAAGAGTCGTTTTGTCAGATTGAGTCGTTTTTCAACAAGTTGTTCATCATCATCATCAAAAGGGTCACTACTGACGCTGAAACAACTATTGCAATAATGACATGCTATTGCAATAGCTATGGTCAGTTGGGAGCAACTATTGGAACACTATTTCAGTAGGTTTTTTTTACTTGAATTGTCTCATTTAAATTGAGTAAACAGTTAAAACACAAACTCATTGAAGCTGCAAGTCTGCACTCTAAATCAAAGTGAACAAATCTGGTATAAACTGTATTTTGTGCTGAGCATTTATCAACAGAAATGAATTATTAAACAATTGATATTTACACTTACTATTGATAGATCAATAGTTTTTCCTTTGTACCGTCAACTCTGCACTATCAGAGAGTCAACAATTACTATCCATCGATAGCTTGATGCATCATCATCATCGTCATCATCATCATCATCATCATCATCATCATCATCATCATCGTCATCATCATCTTCATCATCATCATCATCGTCATCATCATCTTCATCTTCATCATTCTGCAGCAGACTAATTCTGAGTGCAGCATTAAACATTGTACAAACCAAGCCTCTCTCCCCTAGCCTGACTCTTGAGCTGAGCATGCCTCCAGTTACTTGAAGAGTCAACTATCATCATGATCATTAAGACGAGCTAGCTATGAGTAGGACCAGATGTTTACCGTGTCAAACCTTCATTTGAAAGTGAAGAACTCTCATGCTATTAACCACTGTTGTTCTTGACTTAAACTTGTATATTTTACACACTGCTGACTGTTTATGTAAATTAGCTTTTGCTATCTCGCACAATAACCATTCATATGCACCTTGAGGAAATAATCATAATGAATAATTTGCCCCAAAAATCTGTCATAAGCCAATATGACAAGATTCAAGACATTTTTAGCCCTATAAGGATACTAGGTTTGAGTACATCCTCACTGACTTTTGCTTGTTTAATGAAAGGAATATATAAACAAGTCCTGGCTGATGTTCTCACACACTTATTTCGGTATAAAATGCACGTTTCTGCATGTGGTAAACCCCTACTTAGGTTTTCTGGATTTGATTTTTTACATGGTGTCATTCTGTAGCTAGAATTCTGTTGAGTGCGATGTTAAGCAACAAGCAATATTTGTCTTTCAGGCAATGAAGCAGAACTGTAAAGAGAGAGATGAGGAGAGAACACAAGAACCAGAGATGATTGATGGACAGATGCTGTGGTTTATCATGCACCACTTCCGGCGCTCTGCCAGGAGAAGGGTAGGTTCCCTACTGGAATAATCTGTGTTCTAGGACTCTCCACGAGAAGGATAAGTTCCCTAATGGAATAATCTGTACTAGGACATGGCCTGAAGAAGGGTAGGTTCTTTATTGCCAGGACAGAAGGGAGAGTAGGTTTATTTCTTGCTTTTCATCACTGATTAACAGGGATGGCAGTTTTCTGCAAGTCAATCAATCTTCAGATACATATAAATCCAAAGAGAGAATATTACGGGGGATGATGTCCCGCTTATCAGCGTCAAGTACCCACATCTGTGTCTATCAAATTTCAGAATTTCACTGTAACTTTCACTGAAAAACAGCTGAAATCTCTTTCACCTGTTGGCATCAATGGATTATTGAGGACTAGTTAAAATGTGTGGTGATGCAGTGTACCTGTGTCCTGACAGCCTGGTATGCAGCGACTAGATGCTCTGGCCCACACTTCATGTACCAGGCTAAATTGAACAGTGCTGGCTAGACACGATCTGCTAAACTGAACAGTGTCATACACACTGAAACAGATCATTTAATCATTTTTATAAACTGAAAAATCTTTTGTTTTTGTTTTTTCTGTAAGTTGCGTCAAGAGGGGGAAGAGGTGTCGAGTTCCAGCGAAAACAGTGACTCTGATTCAGATGAGGAGGAGGCTGAGGACACTGAGAGACTTCAATGTACCCCGTCCTAGTCATATGACTGTCATGTGGCACTTTTGTTGTCAGATGCATAAGCTATTCTAGCCACATGTCACGTGACATGAGATGGTCATGATTTCAGATCCTCGGTATGTTGCACTTCCGTGTTGCATGTGTGACCAGTGCCAGTTTGCATTACAATAAGACATTGTTGGGCTGATCATGAAACTGGAAAGCATACAGTGTTAGCAATGCATCACCATTTCATGCTATGGAATGACAGCTTTAAAGAAACTGTCTCACTTAAGGCAGGAGAAAGACTTGAACACAACAGCCATTTCGGAAGAACCTGCAATGAAACTGTTTCTTAAGAAACAAAGTTGCCCACAAAATAAACATTTTGTACACAGGAAGTTACATCACAAAAATGACTTAGCGATCCTTTTCAGCAAATGTACAGTAAACATTTGACAGTTGATATTGTTAGGTGTACATCTGCATAGTGTGAATTTCACAAACCAGCTAGCTTTTGTTATTAAGAGGAGATGATGTAACAAGAAAAAAAGCATTTCCAAATGTTAAGTGATGTTTATGTGTGTACTTTTCCGACGGGAAGAAAAAATGCTTTCTCTCTAAGAAAGACTCCTTGGTTGCTATTTCATGTACTCTGGATTTGCTCAGTGGAAATTGATAATTATTAATGTGTTAAAAATGACAATGGAATTGAAGATTGGTGGTGTTTTTAATGCTTATGTCTTATGGGTTTTTCTGCCTTTCATCTGAAAGTTCAATCAAGAATCTAAATCTCAATCTTAAATGTGCAGTTAATGAATTTGAATATTCTGCTTCAGTCTGAATCTGAATATGTCCGAATTCAAATTGTGTCCATTGCCCATGGTAAAGTACATGGTGCCACAGTACATGTTGCCAAATGTCACTTTGACAGGGGGATTATAAAAGAATGACAGTTTACAGCATGTGTCATCATGGATGTGTCCAAGTTGTGTATTCCACTGTATGCTAATAAGTGTACAGAACTAGAGCAGGGCATTGTGATGCAGGGAAGATATGGACATTTTTGACACACTTACACTTGCCAGCAGTTCATGCTATAGCAACCAGGAAATACATATATTTTCTTCTATGTATTTGCAGTTCTGTATGAAGTTTGAAACGTAAATGTCATAGAAATAGATTATTTTTCAAATATTGAATTGAAAATCATGCTTAGAGCAGTTACATATCGTGATCACAGTTGAGATATATTGACAGTTGATAGTTTGGCAGCAAATTTGAATCATAGCTTTAATGAAACATAGATGATCGACTGCTTTGCTACCTGTACAGTCTGTATGCTTGTATGCTATTATTGTGATGTTATCAGCTCTAAGATGTAACATCCTGTGCTCCTTTATGATCATGAATTCTTCACCATATCAGCTATCTTTGACATTTCTGGTTTTGTTTATGCATTTTTATTGCCGGATTGAGTGATGGCAGTTACAGACAAGCTAGGTGTGTTTATGTTATTTTGCATGTCAAGTTGATGCCTTGTCAATAACGTTGGTATATGGCAAAGCTTCATATTCTCCATTTAAATTCTTTTTTGAGTGATGTGACAAACTTTTTGCCCTGAAATAGTTCAGTGTAGTGAAAAAGTTAAGTGAATCCAAAGTGGCTCATATGTAAGAGGAAGCTAGGGGGATGGGCATGGTCAGACTTGCTGACATAGTTAACTCATGTCTTTGTAAACCTGTCACATATATTCTTTCTTGTGATGTCCACTTCTGAAAGTTCTGTCAGGCAGATTTAGGTATCTGTTGTCATATACATGGCTGAAGGTGACATGAAACAAACCTACAAACAGGGATGGCAATTTTCCATGGATCCCTGGTTTTCCGCCGATTTTGTTTCAAATTGATCGATTTTGTGAATTGTCTGAACCCTTATTCGATGACACAAAATTAAGTTTTCAACTGAAAACTGATTTTCCTGTTGCCATCCCTGTACATAGCAGACATAAGGTAAATGGAGTTGATATATTGCCAACCTTGGATGTGACTGACATGAAGTATAGGTGGTCATTATAGATGCAGAGTATTTTGTGGATGGAAGGATAGACCTACTCTCACTTGATTACAAGATCTGCTGTCAGTAAAGATATGTTGGTATGACTTTCGTGAGAAATTGTAAAGCATGGGAGTTGTATGCTAAAGATAACAATGTGAAACAGGACCCTGGATTTTTGTTCTCTACAACTAATCTGACACCAAAACACTTTCTCATTGCCTGTCCCCTACCTATACCCTATGCAACAAGTGGTGGGCATTATGTTCCCACACACAACATTGCATATGTGATGAAGGCTGTTTAAATGCATCTCAGACTAACAAATGTATCCTACAGTAGCTGCACTTTGTAGAAAGCAGACACTGGACAAAAATGATAAACAAGCATTGCAAGTTACTTATTGAAAACAGCGACCACACTTGTCATAAGAGGCGACGGGATCGGGAGGTCAGGGTCGGTGCCTTGGTTGACACTTCATCGGTTCGCAGTTGCGTAGATCAAGGCTCACGCTCTTGTCTGGTCCAGACTCAATATTTACAGACCCCTGCCATATAGCTGGAATATTGCTGAGTGCAGCATAAAGCTAAACTCACTCACTCACGTACTGAAAACTACCATGTTTCATCTTAAAAAGGGGCAGTTGGGTAGCCTTGTGGTTGAAGCATCCACTAGTCACTCTGAAGACCGGGGTTTGATTTCCCTCAAGTGTGAAGCCCATTTTTGGCGTGATTTGGCTGTAATATTGCTAAAAGCAGTATAAAACTAAAATCATTCACTTCTGAAAAGGTTGGTGAGTATTACACACATGGTTTGAAGTACTTGGGTCCTGGACCGGTTCTTTGGTGCAAAATAATTTGCGTTGCAGAGTTACGCTTAAGATTGGTTTGTCCGACACTGCTGATGGGTTGCATATTAATCAGTGGTCTCGTCAAAATTGTGTTAAGTATCAAGCGCTCAGTTCTTGCTTCTAAATATCAAGAGAGTTTCAGTGTCTGCTGTTTAGAATTAGGATCTTGTTCTGTCTAAGAATCTTTTTTCACTGCTATTCAATGGTATATGTTCTACCCTACAGGAACTGTTAAGGGTTACATAATACTGAAGAATGAGGACTCTGCTTTATGGATATACAACTTCTTTTATTCAGTGAGTGCGATGTTTCGACATAGATACTAATGTCTTTGTCATTGTCGTTGCCATTTGCTTTACAAAGACATTAGTATCTATTTTGAAACATCGCACTCACTGAATAAAAGAAGTTGTTTATCCATAAAGCATAGTCCTCATTCTTCATCTACTTAATTTCTAAAATGCCTATCAATGATGTTACATAATACTGATGTGTAGCTTGATTCCTTGCCAAGTCATATTGCTAAATCCTGTAACAAATTCACTAGGTTTTTGTAAATAATTTGTCCATGTCTGTGTACATAATATAACAGTTATTTAATGCTTTGGTTACGAAACTATTACCTGATGTTATGTGTGTTTGCATATGTGGGTGATTTTCAGTCAGAATGTAGTGACAGAGTTCGACTGAACTTCTACACAATAATTGGGGCACTAGGGCCTGAAATGATCAGAAGAAACTCTCCTTCCAACAATCTTCTTTTTTCATGAGGCCTGCTGGGAAGAAAACAAAACCGTTTTGGGTTTGTTCCATATCAACATATGTCAGGTGATCTGTTGACAAAGATCAAGAGAGGTTACCTTAAGCTAATCCACTTCAGTGATGACTGTTTTAGGATTTGGGGATAGAATAGACAAAATGCCCTCCAGCTTGTCTCATAATGCAGTAAAAGTGCCAAAGAAGAGGAAAGTGAAGCAAATGTTGTGGGGAGAATGGTGAAATTGTCATATCATGAGGGGATGGGGTTGCAATAATTGGGCTGCATGCCTCAAAACTGCAGATCTTGCTGCAAGTTGTTTAGAATATGGTTGTGCTTGCACATACTATAACATCTGATTGAGCAGAAAGGTCACTGTCTTAGATATGGATGTGGTGATTTCTGGAGAAGAGTGAGTCAGTTACCCTGTGTCCCAAGTATACCCCATTTATCAAGGAAATTTGTCACTTTGAGTTTGTTTGTGTCTGTGATGAAATCACAGAAATACATGACGGCATAAAACCCAAGATGAGTCACCCAGTTACAACAACAAATTCTGACTGAAAATGACAGGATGTGTGTTCCACCTGATGTGTAATATTTTCCTAGTAAATAATAGAAAGTGCTTACATTTGTTGCATTTGTTCATAGCATATAACTGAGATACTTTATTCCTGATGTTTAATAATTCCATGAGACAAGAAATACAGTGGTTCTTTTCCACAAAAGTCGTGTTTGTTGTCAACAATCTGCACCCTTTGTCACCAGCCTCCCATACATTGTCAGTTACAAAGTCAAGAGACTCCTAAAATAAACAGGCCAATATTGAATGGTTTTCTAAAGAAACAACAGGATCCTCAACACCATCAAGGCGACTGGCGGGTGTGTGTTGGTGAGCAGGTAGCATTACCCAGCACCCACAACGAGGAGGTGGCTCGCCACGGGTGCCGAGAGAGCGGTAGTACTTTGACAACCATCCTCTGCTTTTGAGACCATTCCATGCTGTTCCAATACTGTTGAGTCCAGGTCTCAATCCCATTGAGCATTTTGGGGGCACTTTGGGACGCCGGGTGCGGATGTGCATGAACTTGCTTACGATTTGCATGCGGAATGGACCAGGATTCCTCATAATCAAATCCAGGGAATGAGGAGACCCCCTGAATCAGTCTTCCGTGCACAGGGTTACACCAGATATTGATCAAAGATGGGTATTGGAACTTAACAGACGTTACAGAATGTGTAAATTGCGCTGACATTTTAGTTTGTACAATGAAAGTTAAATCCGTAATGCTTTACAATAAAATGCTACAACTTCAAATCTGTCACCACTATGTAATGAACAACATAACGTCACTTTGTTATAGGGTATTTACCTCATCAAGAATTATTATTGATAAGTGGCTTAATGATTGGCACAGACAACGTTCTCACTTCCATGCCTGTAGCAGTATGTTGTAATACGGTTAGAAATGTAGCCTTGTAAGCAAGGCGAGTTCAAAACAATTCATGCAAGTGGGAGGCTCTGGCGTTTAGGGGAGCTACAAATCGCTTGAGACTTGAGTCCCCTGGCGTAACTACAGAAAAAAATCATTTGGGTCATCACGAATCACGAGTAATAGTGATTAGGGTCTACAACCTGACTAGCTTCAGCATTTGATCCCTCAGCAAGATGACATGACGAAATACTGGACAATGCAGCGACAACCAGGACTTACGCACGAATGAAGAGTGTTGACTACGAGATACATTGTTGGGAACGATGGACCTACTTTACCAGTCACGCATTGAGCACAATCACTGCTGACAAACAACCCCAACACCAGTGACATTTTCACATTTTATTGTACAGCAGATACGTGAGGAGAGCAAACAGACATAAAGCAAAATGAAAAGTTAACCTCAATACCTGAACACTGATAACAAAATACTTAATGACCATCGTCCGTGTCTTCAGTGTTTGTATTACAGTGACGCTACAGTTACTCTGAACCGCCTCACTTTCGGTATACCGAAATGCTACCACTTGAGGTGCAGACGATGCCTACGGACCATCGATGATGTACTGTGAGTTAAGCGCTACCCAGTATATTTTGCCAATACAGGTTGTCTCATAAGGAATCTTTCAGAAAACAAACAACAAATGTCATAATTTGGTTAGTACTTCTAGGTTATCTTTTACTTTGAACTAGGGTGTATGCACTTTTGGAAAAAAATGCATTGTGTTTTCCTGAAAAGGATACCTTCTTTTGTAAAGTGAAAGTCAGAACTGACTGTTATATGGTCATGTGACTGTCATTTCTGACACACGAAACCTTACTTTAATAGTGTTGTATAAGAATATGAATAGTTAACTTGCTTTACAAAGCAGTGTCATCCTATCTTTCCCAGTAATTCCTTTAATTGAAAATACGAATAATTATGATGTCCCCAAATCAGTTACCAGATCAACATTCTCCAAATATGGATTGGTCTTCCCCATTATTTTCCACAGCATCACATCTTAGTATTTAAATAAGCAGGCGTTTAACTTTATATTCTCGGTATATATTGTCGGAAGATGTCGTCTGGAATTTGTGGAACAGCAAAGAACAAAAGAAACTGTCCAGTTTAATACCTTGATGCTAGATCAGTCACACTTCTGTTGGATATTCTTGACAAATTGTCAGCGTTGCAAAACTGAAAATTCCTATAATAGCATTCATTCGAACATACGTGTTTGTAGTTTCTTTCAAAATGTATCTTCGATCACACAGTTCCTATTAATATTATCTCTCAATATATTTCTGACACAGCTTTATCCACTTATCACTCTCTCACTTCACATTGATTGTTATGTATTTTACATCATTCCAGGAAAATGTAATAATTGGGGAAATTCAGTTTGGGTTAATGCATATTTCTTGCATGGACATCACTGAATGTGTTCCTTGTTGTGTTTTGAGCCATACACTGTTATGGTTTTGATTGATCCATTGCCATTCCTGTTATGTTATACGCTGCCAGAATTTTATTAATGCCACACCTTGTATTCTTGTCACTCATCCACCTCGGAGTATTGCAGTGTGAGTCGTCAATACGCTCATGCCGATATTTCACGATGAAATGGCAGTAGCATCCTTTAGCACACTGTGAAGGAAATGTAAAGACATTATTTCTTTTAGAAACATACGTACACGCATTTAACAAAATGAATTGAAATACTGTTGAGCAATAAAAGATTCACAAATTGTCATGACCCGGTGAAACAGTTGTGCAAAATGTGCTGTACTGGAAGGTTCAAGTCAGTTTTTGACAGTGAAACAGTGAGTGAGTGAGTGAGTGAGTTTAGTTTTACGTCGCGCTTAGCAATATTCCAGTTATATGGCGACGGTCTGTAAATAATCGAGTCTGGACCAGACAATCCAGTGATCAACAACATGAGCATCGATCTGCGCAATGGAGAACCGATGACATGTGTCAACCAAGTCAGCGAGCCTGACCACCCGATCCCGTTAGTCGCCTCTTACGACAAGCACAGTCACCTTTTATGGCAAGCATGGGTTGCTGAAGGCCTATTCTACCCCGGGACCTTCACGGGTCGACAGTGAAACAGTGTTCTGTAACGCGTATGAGCAGGAATGCAAGTTTCTACACGTCCTTGCACTGAACAAATCAGCCTTTGTGGAATGTTGTGCCATTCTCTCTCTAACACCTGTTCAAGTTCATCCTGGGGGTGAATATGGGGTTACAAAACTAAAAGCTGGTTCTGGTCTCATTAGTTTAATTCACTGGTTCAGGTTTCATGGCATCAAGGTGTCACACAAACATACACATTCACTTAAGAATATGATGTCCAGCTCACATGGCATCAGGCATAAAAGTTGAATTCAAGGGTGGAAGGTAATACTCCTTACAGATACTGGGTGGATTATGAAAGGGTATCATGGAGCGGAATTGGTTTCATAAATTACTTCTCTTTAATATGGAGACTCTAAACATGACCTTGTTCAGTGGGATTACGATCAAGTATATGCATGTTGCATACATATATTTATCACATTTCAATCATATTTCAAAGTTAGATAGTTTAGTAGTGTCAGGGAGACAAATCTATGTTTTAATTTCATTCATATTCTTATTACCACCCTTGTGGGAAGGAGAGTTTTTGAGAGAGTTTGAATAAAATGACGTCTATAGAATATCGTGTAGTATGTTCTTTCCTGGAATTGTGACACTAATAACATTTGGGGGGTAAGTGGCACCCATGCCAAATAAGGTGGAGAGTCAGTACCTTCCTCGCTACATGCAGAAATTGTAGTTATTAATTCTTCGGGTGCAAAATTAGAGACATTTCATGGCTTACCATGTGAAGATGCTGTTACAAGGTTGTCAAAATTCAAAGCATGGGCAACTCCTCAGAGATTTAGAGCCAATCAAACTGCCCCAGCTATGATGTTGAATTTGCAAGGATCCTCTCTCATGTGGTTCCAGTCATTGTCTGATCATATACAGAATAACCCTGATAGACTATATTTCCATTTAAAACATGTTTTATTGACAACCAACTGATATTGGAGCGACAACTGTGTGACAGACGCATGTCAGATGTTGAAGATCTTGAAACATGCATCATGGACATACGAGCTTGAACAAAGTTGACTAGGAAAAACTTTGTATTTTCATTTGGGACCTGTCCCGTTCCATATGACCTTCAGTCATACAACACAGACCTACATCATTCAATGATGCAGTACGGTTTGCAAGAGTAGTGAGCGAATCCCACACTGTATCAAAAACAGAAAACCGTTCTGAAGCTGCAAAATTGTGTTCCCAAGTGAGTTCATTACAGGACCAAATTTCTCACGTGTCCTTACGCCAGCATACTGTCCAAGAGCGTCCGTCGTGGTCGTCGCTCTCGGGTGGTAGTTTAGGATGGTGGACAAGAAACAGGGAGGACATGAGTCGGTGTTGGAGATGAAGACAGCCGCAGCCATGTTTTATTACTGTTTGGTCGAAGGATGGTCAGAATGGTAAATACAGTAGTCGACATGTGACAGAACGCACATCGGGACTGAGTGGCCAATGATCCCGATGTGGAGAGCCGCTCTGTCACTCACACACATTCAGAAATCCGACGGCGATTCTTCATCGTCGACATAGTCGTAGGTGGGGCGACGGCCTTGGCCGACACCCTGACTAGACGCACAATCCGTCCACTTCTGTCGATGATCTAGTCTCCATGGTTGGTCTTACTGGTTGGTCTCGCTGGATGGTCTCGCTGGTTGGTCTCGCTGGATGGTCTGTCGACTGACCATATCAGCCAGGTTTTTATACACAGGGCCATTACGCCACATTGTGCAAGGTCACTGGTCCATGCACAAGTACATGCGTAAGATTAGGCGACTTAGGGAGGTGTTCATTGACATGTATTGATAGCGTTTGAAAATTAAGGGTCCTGCCCGGAGGGGGGTTTATGATAAGAGGGGATACACCGAATGTTTGCTGAATACATTACATAGACAAAGGGGATAGAATTTCGGTGCACCCTGGACTTATGTTGAAATAAATAGATCGTTTGAATAAATGAAGTTTTAAGGAAACTTGTAGAAATGATTTAGTCTATGACAATACCATTCAAGCACTTGGGCCAACTACTATGTATCCTAAGGACACAGAAAATTCCAAACCTACGATATGCCAGCTTTGTAATAAGCAAGATCATTCTGATCAACAGTGTTACAGATATACGAGCAGACAGCATTCTTCTGCCCAGTCTCGTGGTGAACCAGAAACTTGTTACAAACTTCAGGGTCTCAACCATCTCGCGAAAAATTGTTTGGCTGCTCAATCTGGGGCCAAATCTAAGCCAGAGGAAAAAATTAACTTCTCATGAAGTGTCTCCATTTGTCAGAGAAACAGTCTCAGGGAATGATGATGCATTTGTCTACACTGAGTGAGCTATTGACAAACTACATTCAAGTGAGGGTAAACAATGTGAAGACTAATGCACTATTGGATAGTGGTGCAGACTTTTGTGTTTTAAATGAAACTCTTGTTGAATGCTTTGGGGGATAGTCAAACCAGCGTTGTGTAGAAGATACATCATTATAACCAGTAATGAGAGGTGCAGTGACAGGATCTGACAGTCTGATATCTACAGGTCTGCTACCTGGGAAATCACCCTCAAAGGCTTTCAGTCTGTTTCAAACTTTAGTGATAACACTATTGTAGCTGTTAAATGTCAAGTGATGGGGAAGTTAGTGTGTTTGTCTTTGAAAGATGACATTTTTGATGGATGATGATAACAAAATTGCATCATGTGAAGCACAAGAGGAAACGTTTTCCCCATGCATGAATCCTGATCTTTCCAAAGAAGAAACCAAAGACATGAGAAATCTCATTCATGAGTATTCATCATTGTTTGTGGGGTCTGGAATCTATGAGTCCAGGGGCTGCTCCCTGTCTTTTAATTGCAAAGAAAGATAACAGACCTTATCTCTTTGTTGCTGATTGTTGACGTTTAAATGAATGTACTCTTCTCAAGATTTAAAGGTTAAAGCATTTAATGGAGGTTTAGAAGTTTGGGGATAATATTAAAAAAGTGGCGGGACGGGCGGTGATAAAAAATAAAACGCTTTTGTCCTTCTACTTTATCTGTGTGTTTCTTCTTCCGGCTTTGCTCGGCCCATCTCTTCTCGTCACCTGTGACTTCCTGTGAATTAACATACTACTGTCATACATCTAATGTTAGTGGTATAAGCACTCAAGTGAACCACATATCTAAAAATTTTATCTAAGAACCTAACTAAGTCTGAAAGAAATGACGTCACCTCTGGGAACCGAACCCGGGTCGTCTGGTTGAGAGTCCTCCGTCTTGCCTCAGTGTTACTGACTGGTGACCAACAGAGCAGAACTTATTGTATTTAGATGCTGTTTTGTAAGCTTATGCGTGAGTTGTATTGTATTAATTAACGAGCTCATTTCATAAGTCTCGGTGGCTACAAGGAGCAGTGGAGATACACTGAGAGATGAGGGTAGTGAGTTCAAGGGATCAAACCTCATTCCACATGAATTTATATTTTTGTTCCATTAAAGTGTTGAAATATGGAGGTTATACTGGCAAAACAACTGATTGTAGTAAAAGAAGTGTGATGCCGTACTCTGTTGGTGTGTGCGAAATTTGAATGAGATATCACCTGGTGTGCTTTTCCCATGCATATGATGATTTTGGTATGATTTGCTTGTATGTAATGACGTCCCATGATTAAATGCTTTTTGAATAAAACATACATGTTATAGTCATACCCATGCAAGACCCGAGCTGAGTGAGAGTGGTAAACATTCCAGGTGTAAGAGAAAGACAAAATTTAGAAGCCACGTCGTCATTTAGACGTTTAGATATTCCACCTAACATGCAACATATGTCATATTTGGGATTTCACTTTCTTAGTAAAGTACAAATTCTAGTACTTTTTTCGGTTGAGTCCCATCCGGGATTCGAACCCGCACCCTCAGAGTCAGGCACCTAATCGCCAGCACACAAAGTCAGCCGCCTAGCCCGCTCAGCCACCGCGACTTCCACAAAAATGAAAGTCGGACAACTGGTAGTCTAGACTGCGTACTTTGTGTACCCCTCTGATGAGTGTAAATTGGCACGGCTCCCATGGCCGAAAGCTATGATTACACGATGCCATTTAGAAAGTGGTCAAATGCAACATATGTCATATTTGGGATTTCACTTTCTTAGTAAACATAGTACGAGACCGTGAGCCCTCTTCTTCACCAGACCCACTTTTGCTTTTTTTCGTCCTTATCGGATGCTGATATTGACCCACATCAGAGAGCGATTGACGACTTGAACGAGAACTCACGGGGGTAATCAAGCATTCGTGACCAATTGACTGAGCGATGAACAAGTGACAGTCAGCCCGGCAGTTGTGCAGTGTAAAGCACAGGTGTATCTTTTTAACTTACTGAAAATATTAGCAAATAATCCGCCATTATTTGCCTGTACAAACCTTATTGAAAACTGGTGGCGGTGCATCAAAAGGTAACTACCGACAACACACACTCAGCGACACTACTTTGCTCTACATCTAGCCACATATATGTATCGCTGTAGTGCTGAGAAAGACTTCCTAGAGGACATTGGCTCCATTTACTTATGAGGCCAGTAGAGGTATGTCATCATACATTTGCACCCTGGAAAGGGCAACAGCACAGGCATTGTCTTTGGCTTTAATGTGCTTTCAAAGAAAACATGAGCCATTTTCAGATGGTCATCCCATTCCATGTCGTAATTAAAGACATCATCCATGTAAGCCTCAACATGATCAAGGACTGATGTGATGTTGCTGACGAGTCTCTGTAACGACACTGGTGCGTTCTACAGACCAAACGCCATCACCTTGTATTGATACAGTCCATCTGGCGTAGCGAACGCTGATATTATCTTTGCATTGTCTGTAAGTGGAATCTGAGAGAAGCCCTTCAGTAAGTCAAACATACATATATATTTAGCTTGACCAGTCCAATCAATGCAATCGTCCACTCTCGGAATAGGATATGAATCAGTTCATGAGAGTGCATTGACAGCTTTCATGTCAGCACAGCAGCGCCAATCACCTCCATAATGTCATTGTCCAGCATGTAATTCATTTTCTTCCACAGAATGTCACGTTTCACTGGATTCATCCAATAAGGGTGTTGCTTGACAGACAGAGCAACACCTACATCTGTATCATTGCTAACAACATCTGTTCGACCAGGCACATCAGGAAATAAATGAGAGAACGCATGAATCAAATTTGACATTTGAACTTTTTGCTTAGGGGATACATGTGATAGTTTCTCATTAAGGTGAGCTAACAATCACAATTTCTCAACTTTGGTGAAACATTATCATTGAGGTCATCAAACTTCACATTGCTAACACCATCATCAATGTTGTCAATATTTTCACAATTGTCTTTAATACCAGTAACTGGGGAGAGTGTGGCAATACAACTGACATGTTTAGTTTCTAACCTGTCATGGTATTTCTTAATCATGTTTACATAACACAATCTCTTCTGTGTATGACGTCCAGGCGTCATAGCCTTTTTGTCAACAACATATGGACCTTGATAGCTTGATCTCAGGGGCTGACCAGGAATGGGGAGCAAAACTAACACTTTCTCACCACAAGTAAAATTTCTCTCTTTTGACTTTCTGTCATATTTTAGCATCATTTTTTCCTGGACAATTCACTTGCTTTTGATAGTCTGTCCCTAAATGTAGACACACAGTCTAAGAGAATGATCCCAGGTTTGTCATTGAGCCATTGTTCTTGTAAGTGTTTTAGTGGCCCACACACACTGTGACCAAATACAAGCTCAAAGGGGATAACCCTAAACTTTCCTGAACTGACTCTCTGACAGCAAGCAACAACAAATGCACACCGTCATCCCAATCTTTCTCTGTCTCAAAACAATAAGTCTTGATCATTTTGTTCAAAGTTTGATGAAACCTTTCTAAAGCTACCTGTGACTCTGTATGATAAGCACTAAACTTAACTTGACTAATACCTGACTGGTACATAGCTTGTTGCAACACCTTAGACATAAAATATGAGCTCTGATCAGACTGAAGAACATCTCGCAAACCAACTAAGGTGAAAAACGTGATTAAAGCCTTGACAATCACAGGAGCAACAATCCTACAAAACGACATTGCTTCAGGACATCTTTTAGAAGCACACATGATTGTGAGTAAATACTGATTACCAGACTTAGTCTTAGGTAGTGGACCAACACAATCAATAATAACTCTACTGAAAGGTTCCTCAAAAACGGGTATAGGTTTCAAGCGATCAGAAGGAATTTTCTGATTTGGTTTTCCAACAATTTGGCATGCATAACAGGTCTTACAAAATTCAGCCTTATGTTGCCCCAATCTGGCCCAAAAGAAATGTGCAAACATTTTGTCACAAGTTTTGTATGTACCCCAATGACCAACCATGGGACTTTCATGTGCCAATAAAAGTACATATTTTGGAAATAATTTCGGTATCACAATTTGATGGTACAATATCCATTCATTCTCCACAGGAACATTTGGCGACCTATATTTCCTCATCAGAACACCATCCTTGTAGTAATAACAAAATGGAACGTTGCTAACCTCCTCAACACAAAACAGCCTTACTAGCCAACTTCTGCACTTCGACATTCTCACCCTGTGCACTAATAAGCTGCTCTCTGAAAAGAATGTGTTCACCACCTGACAAACTATCAGACTTATCAAGAAGACCTGAAGTGCTAGTACCCTTTGATGATAAGTCATCCGTCTCTACCTCACACAAAAAACGATCCATGAATGTACCTGACAAATCATAAGTGGTACCATTCTGCAGAGAAGTCTTGGAAGAAATGCTTTTCGACATTGAATGAGTGACTGCACAAGAAGGACAGATACCCAGAATTTCATCATCCAACTTTTCAGTACTAACTGAACTCTGCGGCAACACAGTGACAATTGGATCAGTGCCGACTTCGTCCCCCATGGGAGAGAGTCAAGAACACCAACTGTCACCTCACCTGAAATCTGATCTGAAGTCAAATTCACAAAATGGAGAGTAGAAGAATAGTTGCCACCTAAACCCTGAAGAAATACATCTGAGTTAGCTGAAGACCCATCAGAAAAAGGCGAAATATCCTTCAAAATCAGAGATTGAAGAGCTCCAGTATCCTTCAAGATAATAACGGGCCGTGAGATAGAATTATCTCTCATAAGTGACACAGAACCCTTATAAACAAAGGGCAAAAGCTCCTTCTGAACTGCAGAATCTGGAGACTTACTCTCACAAATAAAACTCTCCTCACAACCACCCGGAACGAAAGGCTTAGGTGTGATGGACACAAAAGCATTTGGGGAACCTGCAGCCTGATTTCTAAACTGGAGTTTGTAACATGCAGAAATCAAATGACCTGGCTTCTTACAATATGCTCAAACAGGATCAGAACCACTGGTAGTCTTAGGCTTAGACTAAAATGTATGTAACTGCTTGCCACTAGGATTTCAACCTGTTCTAACACCACTGTAACCTGCATGTCCTGACGTCTTAATCAGGGAAAAGCCCCTTTGGCCAGAAAACTTTGTATTACCGGGAGACTTAAAAGAATTCTTGTGAGTCAAACAATAATCATCTGCCAACATTGCTGCCTTATGTAAGTCATCAACCTTTTGTTCATCCAAATAAGTCTTAAGGTCAGAATGAACACTCTCCTTGAAGTCTTCCATCAAAACTAACTGTCTCATACCATCAAATATTTAACGTCACATAGGCAATATTGCCGCCATATCGTAACGAGAACATCAGAAAAGAATATATAAGCATTATTATGAAGAACTTGTCGACGAGGAACAGTATCACAGTTAGTATTAAAATTAGCGTGGAAACTTAGATATTATAGTATGACTATTTGGACAGTACAATATAAAAACAGGCCATAGATCGCCAACAACAGAGGGTACATCACCATTCAATATTTGTGACTTCCTTAGACCCACACCACCTATAAAACAATGTTTCCTTTTCTCTAGGAAACTCTACAAAGGTCTCATTGTCGCTTTTGTCAGCATTTCTGAATTTCTGAAGGTAAGCCTCAGGCACTAATTCATATGCTTTCAAAATTGTTTTCTTGACAAGATCATAGTCTGAGCTTTGCTGTGTCGACAAGGCTGAACAGGCATCCTGAGCTTACCTTTCAAAACAGTTTGCAGTAACATAGTCCATGATTCCCTAGGCCACTTGAGATTTTCAGCAAACTTTCTCAAAATGTAGAAAATATTTGTCTACTTCTTTCTCTTAAACGCCTACCATGCCTTGAAATGTCAAATGAGGAAGAATCTGAGGGTTGAGAAGGGTTTTCAAGTTTTTTTTAACTTATTTTCTCTGTCAATTTCCATTTTTTTTCAGTTTGCTACTTCTCTCACTGTTTCATTCTTCATCTCAAACTTTCATTTCCATTTCTTTTTCTATTACCATTTCAAACTTTTTCATTTCCTTAAGTTTTTCCATTTCCAACCTTTTCAGTTCTATTTTTTTCATTTCCAACTGATCTCAACATTCCTCTGGCACCATTTCCAAAACGTCATCTTCACAAATTCTTTCATCAATATAGCGATTCAACACAATTTTCAAAATCTAAAATTTCCTCATTGCAGGTTTGGCATTAAGTTTGAGCTGTGAAGGAATTTGCAATAAATCTGATTTCCACAAATACCTGATTGTTTCAGAGTCGGGCGCAATACAAACTTCTCAAGTTCAAACACCCTTTTGTTGTTTCCACAATTAACTTGATGCAAAAGTGCAAACATTTGCAATACATTTCACAAATGATGTCAGATGTCAAAAGAATTCTGTCCCGGATGAGCCGCCAATTTTGTTATGGTTAAAAATTTGTCGTCATAAAAGGTGTAAGAAATCCCCTGTGAACCAGCAAAACAGAACAAAGACAACTCTAAAACATTCAAATATTGCAGTACTAAGCAGAAAAAGCAAGTTATACACAGTCACAAGTCAATTTCACAATACTGGTTTCAAATATAACACAAATGAGATACAATCTAAGGCAATGGGTCACAAAATATATAGCAAACTCACCAAAGTCTTAGTGCGAGAGTGAGAAACAGTTATGCAGAATGTAACACAGCGAGCGGTTAGGCAGCGGTTTTGTAGACCAAGCGTTGACAGAGACTGATGATGTATGTACTCCAGTAATTGTGTGTCCATGTCTGTCGAAGACACGGCAACTAGCATTTATATATACAATACCAACATGGCTGGGTAACCTACAAAAGACAATGTCGTATTGACCGGTAGCAAGATCATTATAAAATTCAATAATTTCTATTAAAATTGGATGTTCACATGATAAGTTTATCATTGCCTGAAGGCAAGAAAGAGAGTCTGAATAGATTATATATTGCTTATGTTTAGGATGTCTTTGAATATATTTAAGAGCCGTTAACATGGCGTTGCTTTAGCTGTGAAAATAAAGCTGTTAACGGGTAATCTGAAAGATCTTGTTCTGGATCCAATGGCAGCAGCACAAGCCAATGTACCACCGTCCTTGGACCCGTTAGTAAATAAAGATTAGTAATTGTTATATATATTTTTCAATTGATTACATTCTTTCTTTATACTGTAGTGCGTTAGTTTCTGATTTTTAAATGTAGTTAATGTTAGGTCAGCCTGTGGCCTGGTGAGTCTTACACCTTGGTGGTGGACAGAATCAGGAATTGTAAGGTTACTTTTACAGGCTCTAATATAGACAATGGAGCCAATGATCTGTGTAAGTGAAGGAAGTTAGTTTGATCCCCTCCCCACTTTGAATTTGAAACAATCTTGTGTCTTCAGGCATTTAGCTTTGAGTGATTCAATGTGAGGTAAGAAGGTTAAATGAGAATCGAAAATTAAACCCAAGAAGTTGGCCATAGTGTCATTTAAAGATAGTTCAGGGTCCTGATGCAGCATATGTTTCTACAAAAAATGTACACAATTAGTTTTTTGATTTAGAAACTGTAAAGCCGTTTTCAAGACAACCATTTATTTATTGTATTTAAGCACAACTGTAAATGACATTCAGTAGTATGCATATTTTTAACCCTGACAGGTAATATTAAAATCATCAGCAAAAAGTGATCCATTGACTGAATCATTTAAAACCTTGGATAAACTATTGATCTTACTACTAAATAAAGTGACAGACTGCCTTGAGGGACACAATGATTCTGATTGTAATGATCAGACAGGGTTGAACCCACTCGGACTTGAAATTGCCTGTCTTTCAAAAACTGTGATATAAAAAGAGGCAAACGGCCTTTAAACCCAAATTCATGTAAATTCTTCAAAATGCCATACTTAAAGGTTGCATCATCAGCTTTCTTAAGATCAAAGATAATTGATACAGCATGTTGTTTATTTACTGTATCATTTTTATGAAAGGATTCTAAACGTACCAAATGATCAATGGTACTACGAGTTTTCCTGAAACCACATTGCATATTTGTGATAAGGTTATTAGTTTCCAGATACCAAACTATGATCCCTACCAGGTTTTGGTATTGGGACTACAATGACATTACGCCACGAAGGAGGAAATTTTCCAGACGACCATATTGTTACAAGAGTGTATTTTCTGTAAATTGTAATATTGATTAAGTGATAATTATTATTGGGTCACAATGTTTGGAGTTTTGGGTGATAGTTATTATTGGTCACATATACATGTTCAGTGCTATTAGTATTTTAGTAACAGGCCTATAAGGTAGCTTTTCAGAGTTACCTCCCATTGGTTTGTTTACCTTGTATATCGCGAAACATGGCAAAGGTTCCATTCTTCGTTGGACCGTTCAGGAATCAGTGACTTTTTATCTCAAAGTTGGTTATTGTGTTGACGAGGCGACACACACAGAGATTAACTAGAGTACACTAAACTGCCTGCCTTTCTCAACGTTCGACCTACATAACCGCTGCCTGACCGCTCTGGGTGATACATTCAGTAAAAATGTTTATCACGCTCCAATCAATACTCAGAGTTATATGCACCTCAGCATAAGAAATGCACCACCCTATTCCTGTAAACGCATTTTATATTCTCAAAGGCATTAATTTGAACAGAAGTGCATCTTTGGAGCATCTGATAGAGATATAGTTCTTACAGTGGCGAAAATTGTGACTTTATTCAGGTCAAACAAATTACCATGAAAAGACCAAAATCAAGCAATGGAAAAGTTCTGTCCCACGGAATATGAACTTGCTATGTCTTGAGCAAGACATTTACAGAAAGTAAGGGCACACTTCAGAGTTACAGAATATGATGTTCTGTTTGATATCTGCTATATCTACCTCCTGCTTCTATGGTATCCCATACACGACGTCGCATGCTCTGAATCAGTCTTCACATAGTCATCATTGGGATCCTGCGCCATTCATCGATTATCATATGTGTTAATTCTTGTCGATCAATTCATTGACGGGTGGGTCTCGATATCTGATTCGGCGCCCAATAATGTCCCACAAATGCTCCAGGGGAATCAGATATGGACTTCGTGTCGGCCATGGCAATGTGTCTATTGCGTTACGTTGTAAGAACTCACGCACTGCGCGTGTGTGGTGAAGCCTGGCATTGTCGTCCATGAAGATAGGGTGTGTAGCAAGGGTATGGTTATCAAAATGAGGCACAAAATGGTGGTGAAGAATTTCTGCTTGATATTGCGGACCATTCAACCATTTACCATGGATGATAACAAGATCGAGTTTGCAATCAAGGGAAATGCATCCCCAAACCATGACGGAACACCACCGAAGGGAACCTCTCCCTGAATATTGTCCTGGTTATAACTTTCACCCCGAACACGCCATATTCGCGAACGACCATCAACGACATGCTCTAAGAACCGACATTCGTCTGACTAGTGTATACAATGCCATGACCATAGATTCCAGTGACGCATAGCCATGCACCACTGTAAATGCTTTTGTCGGTGTCTTGGGGTCAAGAGGGGACTTCGTATCGGACGTCTGGCCCTTAATCCAGCGACATGAAGCCTTCGCCGCACAGTGCTTGTTGAAATTATGTACACAACGCATTACATATCTGAGTACTGTTATGAAAATTATTCGTTCTGGAACTACGAACAGTTGGCAACAAGTCTGCTAACAGTGCTGTGACTAATGTTCAGTTGTCTGCCTATCGTCCGTGAACATATTCCGATTCTGTGCATTCCAATCATTTGCCATCCTGTTCCTGTGGTAATTTTAGGCCTCATTATAGAGGATACCTAAAAGGGCACATGCAACGTAAAACACATCTTTGCTGGTTCTGATACCTTTCAGTATGCACT
Source organism: Haliotis asinina (assembly GCF_037392515.1). Lineage (NCBI taxonomy): Eukaryota > Metazoa > Mollusca > Gastropoda > Lepetellida > Haliotidae > Haliotis > Haliotis asinina. The sequence continues at coordinate 9,879,552 of NC_090280.1, forward strand.
TACTGAAACAAATCATCAAAAATGCCAATTCAGCCTAAAAAGTTGAAAAAAAACGCGTTGAAAAAAAGCCCGAGAAATCGGAGTTCAAACGATTCACTAAATTTCCCCCAGTGCTGGGGAAAAAAGTGGTTTCAACAGTTGTGTTACGCTGCGCTCATAACGCATACGCAGTGGCTAGGTGTATGAGGTCGTGAGCAGTAGTCTAATCTTGGTTGTGTACACAATGTACGTAATTAGGCATGTGCGATACTTGTACACATGACATGTTTTTATGTCTGTGGGTTGCAAACAAACAACCTCCATTTTTCTCGGATGACTGGATCTGATGGAAACTGATGCAAAATTCTTGTCAGTTTCAAGTCCTGCTTTGTACATGGAAGAATGACAGTTTCCAGCCACGCAGTAGTTCACTATCCATACTGGGATGATTTTTGATTGGATCGAACGCAAATTCAGATAACATGCATTTAGAAAACTCAACATCCCTATACACATTCCTTATGGATAACAACTTCTTCTAGTGTATATGATTTGGTTTCACAACGGCATATGAATCCACACTGAAACGACGTATGAAGTACAATGTAAAAAGTTATCCACAAAGAATCTTACTTTCTTGTGACTCGCCACACTTCTAAAATGTCCATCAAAAAGAGCATCTTTCTGTACACACAATAAGCCCTCAGCGTATCAGCAAATGAACCTGCCAATCGGAAGCAGTCGTTACACTTGAGTGTACATCCACCCGATATGACTGGGTCCAGTCTCCCGAGTGCTTCGGTTCGAGGGAAGTAAGCCCAAGTTCAAAATATTGCACTTTTAAATCGCGATTTTACGGTTACAATTTTGTTCATTTGTGTTTTTACAAGCAGCAGTATATATTTTATGTCATGAATAAGTGATAATTGTGCCTTAATTATATTTGATTTTGTTTGTTTGTGACCTTTAACCAAAGATTCACAAATGTTTCGAAAACAGTCAGTTAAACATGTATTTTCACTTGTGTTAGAGGGCTGTGTTCTTACGCATGTTGCACGCGCATAATGCAACTCCATGCTCGTATTCTGAGGTTACGTCACGTGCAGATATTGTCTAAATCACTGAGTGTAAAGTAGAAGTATATTTACACATTCACTGCATAATCATTGACAAAATAATTTGGTGGTGCATTACTTATGCTGAGGTGTATATTTTGCTGGTTCAGGGGAGATTTCTTACACATTTTGTCACGACAAATTATTAGCTGTAACAATATAATCCTAACTGTCTGAGTTAGATAGTTCTTATATGAAGAAAAACAGTGCAGGACTAAGCATGCAGCATTTTCAAACACAGATGATTACCTCTTCCCTGCTCTAACACAGGCTTTCACCTGACCATGCATGTAGTTTGATATACATATATTCACGAATTTACCATGCACACCCCTTCTGTGTTATGTGTGCACAAATATATTGTCAAAAGTTCAGTTTTCTTCTCTAAAACCTGTAAAACCTGATTGTGCCTTACATATTACCTTGTTCGGCTTCCAACAAAAGATTCCCAATTACATTTTGTAAAAATATCCCTTTGTTACTTGGGTCATCTGCGAACCTTTCATATGTAGTGGAATAATCACACAGTTAAATAGCATTAAGCAAACTTTCTAAGTAGGGCATGGTTAATGATGCCTTACTGAAATAATTCTACGGGTATTCTATCAGGATCCCGAGGCCTTTTATATTTTAGGGACATTAAAGTTTGTCGAATTTCCCGTCAAGACATGTGATCATATAGATTCAGAATTCCTAAAGACACCACAACACCACCAGACCTATCCATGTGCCAAGTTGGGTGAATAAATAGAGAACGGTTCTGCTCCAGAAAAAAATACAACCACCAAATCCAGTTAAAGGTCACATGCAACCAAAAAAATCAAACAAAATTAAAACACAATTATCACTTATTCATGACATATAATATACATTGCTGCTTGTAAAAAACAAATAAACAAAATTATAAGCACAAAGTCGAGATTCAAAAGTGCAATATTTTGTACTTGGGCATACTTCCCTCGAAACGAAGCACCCGGGAGACCGAACCCAGTCCTAGCGGGTGGATGTACACTCAAGTATAACGGCGGCTTCCGATTGGCTGTTTCATTTGCTGATATGCTAAGGGCTCATTGTTTGTACCGAAGGATGTTCTTTTTGATGGGCATTTTAGAAGTGTGGCGAGTCACAAGAAAGTAAGATTCTCTATGGATTGTTGTATTTGATGCGTCGTTTCAGTATGGATTCGCATACCATTGTCAAACAAAATCATATGCACTAGAAGAAGTTGTTATCCCTACAGAATGTATATAGAGATGTTGGGTTTTGTAAATACATGCTCTCTGAATTTTCGTTCGATCCAATCAAAAATCATCTCAGTAGAGATAGTGAACTACTGTCATTCGTCCAAGTGAAATGCTGGACTTGAAACTGACAAGAGTTTAAACCAGTTTCCGTCAGATCTAGTCATACGAGAAAAGTGGGTGTAGTTGGTGTGCAAGCCACAGACATAAAAACATGACATGTGTACAAGTATCACACATGCCTAATTACATAATGTAGGAGAGACAGACACAGGACTCAGGTGCTCGTGTCATATTTTGTTTATGGCGTACAGCCTGATAGGTGTTCAGTTCAAATTGCATGTGGTTAATGATTGAAGCTGTGTATTGTATAGAGAGGGAAGGACTCTTCGCATTTATCAACTTGAACTGACATTTGTGATGATTTGTTTCAGTAAGTGCGTATCAGAATCAGCAAAGTTGTGTTTTACGTTGCACGTGACCTTTAAAGTCGAACTTGTTGTCAGGGGACCAACAAAACTTAATTTCACGCTCTGAGAGCAATCCTCATAAGGCACATATTTGGATCATCGTGACCATGTGTACCACGTTTAACAAAGCTAGCATATGTAGTTTCCACGGAAATCACAAACAATAAAATTCGTATATGGGTCTAACCACCAAAGGCACATCTAGGTATCATGGTTGATGTGTGTACCAAGTTTGGTTAAGCAGTCACGTATAGTTTAGGCAAAATGCTTAGACAATTTATGAGTGATGCACAGACGGATGGACGGACCTCGTTTCCATATCCCCCACAAACTTGGGATAAATAACAACAAACAGTGTCAAAGTTCACAAAGAAATCATATAAGCACGTTCTTACCTTCCTTCTCAGTAGCACCTGCCACGAAATGCTTTGCCTTTACAAATGTAAATTCAACACACTTAATGTCCATGTTCCACCAAGAACATATGTATACAGTAAGAAGGGTCGTAGTTTTTGATTGCTGATACCGACAAATTCAGTGATGTGGTTGTATACTGTTATTCAGGCTAAAACAATGTTGTGCAGAGAAAGTCATTGGCTGATAATGTGATCACCGTCAGGTGCGCCATAACTTCAGGACTGCAGTTTGGTCTGACGGGTACTGTCTGCCTATTCAGGGTAGTGCACTATACACACAAAGACACCTGTGGTTTGCATAGAGCACCGAAAGTACTTTGTAAACTGTGGTATACAGAATCCCTGTTGCCAAAATTGTGGTGCTATCTACAACTGTAGCTGGGTTCAATTATTTACAATATGTACACTGATATATTCTGAGTACACTTTTGGACTTAGGTATTACTCTAGCTATATTTTGTATGAGCTAACACAGGTTATGCATTTCGGTGCTGAAATGATGTGACTTTCGTGGCGTTGTTTTCATTAGTTTTCTAGATATGCTTCGATCCATGTGTATTTCGAACCATTTGCTTTTGAAACATCATACTGCAGTCTTGCAGCCTTGAAGTAAAACTGAAACTGGAGACATTTAACAGGAAAAGCTTGCATGTCACAGCGTTTAAACATCAACTTTCCGAGTCGGGACAGAGATGAATAATTCTTTACATAGGGTTGACAAAAGACAAAGCTCTGTCGAGCGTCGGCTATTTCAAAGGGCAGGAAAACGTGAGCTGTTAATTGCGCTGAATTCAAACTGGGCTGATGGGTACAGTCTGTCTATTCAGGGTAGCACACTATACATTCATTGATTCATCACACTTTTCTTTATGTCTTCTTTTGAAGTTTTCTGTATAAGAAAACAACCATCTTTCATTCCCTCCTCGCCTTTGACGGGCTATTTATGGCGGTGATCATGTGACTTAGATCAGCCAATAGACTTTCCCTCCACCTTCCCTTCCCTTTCCTCCACCAAGCTACCTTCTGGTGACCCTTGTAATACTTCTAACCCAGCACCTACGTCCACAGTTTTGTTGCTAAAATATTGAGACTATAATCTGCACTGTGTAAATGTATCAAAGGGTAAGATAACAACAGTTTCCTTTGATGCAACAGTGGACGATATGGCACTCACAAAGATGGGAAGTCACGCTATTCAACATGAAACAACTGTCCCGAAACAGCCACTCTTTGTATGTGGACCACCACAATTTGTTTCTAAATAAGATTTTAAAAACAAGTCCACGCCCATTTCTAGAGACCTCCATTACGATATTGCTAGATAAAATCAGCAAAAACCTAAGCTTACTAACTCATTTGTCTGATACAGAGAGATTACATATAGACCTGCATAATATACAGGTAACAATCCTGAATGCTATAAGGCATAACATTCATATAATCACGAGAACGTCACTTACATTAATACCAACAGAGCCCACATGGCATGTTTGTATGCATTGGTCGAAAGGTACATCGCCCTTGATTTTCTTTACTACATCAGGAGGCAGCAGGTCCCAAACGTAGAAACATCCATAATATTCTGCTGCAGCTGCAAAGATACGAAAATAACTACATCTACTTCCCGAGAGATGCTACATTTGAATGTCATAAGTAGAAATTAGATAATGAATTTTATATAGCAAAATACACAGTGTGCAATACCTATTGTTTCTCACACTATGCACCTCTCCAAGTTAAAAAGTGGTTGGAGTTCAAATATTCCCAGTTACATAAAACCTAACTCAAGTGTACTCAGCACGAATGGGAACAGCACTTTCACGTGTCATTCGTTTTCAAAATGCTAAGGTAGGTATCTTCAAGATAGGTTATCTGTGTCAAGGGGCTAGTTGGTTGGGAGTTCATGAAGAGAGATAAGATCCATTAACAGTTTAATGCACAGTTTCTTATAAAATGCCCATTTTTTAAAAATAATATATGCTATCTTATGCTTTGATGTATACCACAGAAGGTTGTTGACACTGAACTTTAGCTAAAAGACTGCTGCTGGTGGAAAATTCTAAGGAAGCTAGTGTCATATGGACGCAGTCCAAACAACGACGAAAACACAAATTGCTCATCCCATTTGTACTACTTCATTGATAACACGCTAGACTAATAATATTGTGTTTATATAGAGTTTCATTATAATGCGACTCAGCAATGGACCCCCATCATCTTGAAACACTCAGAGGGTCTGCCAGGTCTAGCGAGTGCATTCTACAGAGACCGTTCCCTCCGTTCGGGTCATTTAGCCTGACAGCAGTCGTTTAACATTTAGCTAGTAGTGAGTGAGTGAGTTAATATTTAACCTCACATCGGCAATATTTCAGCAATATCGTGACGAGAACAGATAACAATGAAAAGGACTATATGTATATTATAAAACCTGCCGAGGAAGGACAGTAAAATAACTAGAATATCACAATTAGCATTAAACTACCGTGGAAAGTTAAAACTGATATCACTACATTGACAATACAATATGAAAAACAGGCTATAGATCGCAAACAACAGAAAGTAGATCACCACACTGGGCATCATGGGGACTTACAGTACCTTTGCTATTTACTTGGACCCTAGCTGCATTTACACCATCCCCACAGCCGCTGGCGATTATATGAAATGTTAGCCAAAATTAAAATAACAACAACAACAACAAATGCTACGCTTAAAAATCCTGGTAAGTTTACATTGACTTTAGGACTTACGTACCCTGTCAGGAGGACAATAATTTTACAATGCTTTAACCCCCTTTGAGAGTACAGCCACTAATAATAACAATAATTAAATGAGAACTAACTAAAAGATCGTTAACAGTTTTGACATTAAAATATTTATTCCTTGTGATGGAGAATTCAACACAGTCAAGCAGGATATACCCTGGAAAGTGCATCAGCACAAACATTGTCTTTGCCTTTAATGTGTTTGATCACAAGATTGAACCCTTGCAAGGTCAAACGCCACCTCATAAGTCTCTTATAAATAAACTTCAACTGGCAAAGTGGTGGTACCAAGGTACACTTCAAAATGCTGTAAAACTAACAAAAGACCTAATATCTCTTTCTCAATGGTAGAATAATTTATTTGGTGCTGGTCAAATTTCTTAAAAAATAACAAACTAGATGTTCAATCCCTGAATCATCCTCTTGTATGAGGACAGCACCTGCACCAACATCACTTGCATCTATTTGCAACTTAAATGCTTTCTCAAAATTTGGTGCCTGTAATACTGGAGAATTCATGAGTATGTCTTTGACTTTTTCAAATGCAGTCTGACAACTGCTATCCCAGTGATATTTTACCTTTTTCCCCAAAAGGTTGGTGAGTGGAGATACAACATCTTAGAAGTTTTGACAAAACTTTCTGTAATAGCCAGCCATACCCAAGAATCTCATGAGTTCTCTCTTAGATTGAGGTATTGGAAAATGTACAATTGCTTCAACTTTAGCATGAATTGGTTGTACCTGGCCGTGCCCTACAACAAGCCCTAAATATTCAACTTGTGCCTTCCCAAACTCACACTTGGTGAGATGTCAGCTTTGCCTCAGACAGTCTTTCGAAGAAAGCGCGAGTCCTTTTCAGATGGTCATCCCACTCCATGTCCTAATCGATGACATCATCCATGTAAGCCTCGACATGATCAAGGCCTGATGTGACATTGTTGACGAGTCGCTGGAGCATTCTTCAGACCAAACGGCATAACCTTGTATTGATACAGTCCATCTGGTGTAGCGATTACCGATATTTTTTTGCACGGTCTGTAAGTGGAATCTGCCAGAAGCCCTTCAGTAAGTCAAATTTATAGTCTGGTTCATAATTAGTGAGAATTTTTCTTCTTACTTTGAGCTATCCTAACACCTCAACTGATTCACTGATACTTAAAACTAAGTAATGGTATAAGGGAGGTAACTCATCTTGGCCTACTGAGTATAGTACAATTAGAGTTACCTCCCCTGAATTTGTAGCAGACGTCATTTTCTTCAGCACTGTCAACAATGTCTGCTGAAGATAAAAGAAGGTTGATTTTTTAGTTGTGTAATCAAGGAATTGATGATATAAATACATTGGCAGAGAGAACAGGAACTCCTCTTTCGACTGTGTATAGGATTAGGAAGAATTGTAAAGAGGGAAAGGATTTGGGGCACCAGAAAGGACAGGGAGACCCAGAAAATTGGACTTCTCAGATCGCGTCCGGCTGGGAATTTTAGCGTCTAAAAAGCAAAGGGCAAGCATCTCCAACATCAGGTATGAAATGATAGACAGGGGATCAACAGTTGTATCAAAATCGACAGTTAGAAGAAATTTGATTGATCTTGGATGGGAGAAAAAGACTGGAATTCCTTCTCCTCTCATGAAACAAGAACATAAAGACAGGCGTGTTGAGTGGTGTTTGGCACATGAAAACTTTGACTGGGAAAATGTGATTTTTACTGATGAAAGCTCAATATGGGTTTATCCCAATAATGTGAAAATATGGACAAAGTCTGCGTCAGCACCGTTGTATCAACGACCGAAATACAGCCCAAAGTTTCATGTATGGGGAGGGATATCCTTATTAGGAACGACCCCGCTGTGTGTGTTTGAGGGAAATCTGACAAGTCAACGCTACACTAACATATTAGATAATTTTCTCCTACCAAGTGCACATGTGTTTTATGGAAATGACTGGATTTTGCAGCAAGATAATGATCCTAAACACACCGCAAAACCTGCCAAGCAGTGGTTTCAGGAGAAAAATGTGACTGCATTACCATTTCCTGCATATAGTCCTGACTTAAATCCCATTGAGAACATTTGGGGGATGATGAAGGAATGTGTGAATCAAAAGGGGTTGACAAAAATTGAAGACATGAAGAGAGAAGTGGTCCGATACTGGGACAGCATAACTCACGAGACACTAACCTCTCTGATAGGAAGTATGCCTACCCGTCTTAGACTGTGCCGTGAAGCTCAAGGAGACTTGATAAAATATTAAATTGTTACCTACACAACATGAAAAGGTCAGTTCACTTTCACAATACATTCAATTTTATCTGATTTGTTCTCGTTTAATAATATGAAATGCTTTAGCTATTCTCAATAATTTTGAACCATACTGTACTTATATACTTGGCTTGACCAATGTGATCAATGCAATTGTCCACTCTCGGAATAGGATACAAATCAGTTTGTGAGAGCACATTGACAGCTTTCATGTCAGCAGGGCCAACCACCTCCACTCTTTGGCACAAGAACACATGGTGAACTCCACGGACTGTCACTGGGTTCAATAATGTCATTGTCTATCATGCATTTCACCTCTTTCCAAAGAATTTCACGCTTCACTGGATGCATCCAATAAGGATGTTGTTTTACAGGCACAGCATCACCTACATATATATCATGGCTAACAACATGATTTCGACCAGGCACATCAGGAAATAAGTGAGAGAACTCATGAATTAAATCTGGCATTTGAACTTTCTGCTTATGGGATAAATATGATAGTTTCTCATCAAGGTGAGCTAACACATCAGAATTTCTCAACTTTGGTGAAACATCATCACTAAGATCATCAAACTTCACATTGCTAACACAATCATCAATGTTGTCAAAATTTTCACAATTGTCTTTAGTACAATCAGAAACTGGGGAGAGTGTGGCAATGCAATTGACATGTTTCGTTTCCAACCTGTCATGATATTTCTTAATTATGTTTACAGGACACAATCTCTTCTGTTTACGATGACCAGGCGTCAAGACGACATAGCATGTCTCGCTAGCCTTTTTGTCAAGAACATATGGACCTTGATATCTTCCTCTCAGGGGCTGACTTGCTCTCACCACAAGTAAAATTTCACTCCTTCGACTTTTTGTCATAGTTTAGCTTCATTTTTTTTCTGGTGAAACTTTCAAGCTCTTTCTGGCCAATTCACTTCCTTTGATAGTCTGTCCCTAAATGTAGACACATCGTCTAAGAGACTGATCTCAGGTCTGTCATTGAGCCAAATGCAAGTTCAAAGGGGCTAAACCCTAAACTTTCCTGAACTGACTCTCTGACAGCAAGCAACAACAAATGCACACCCTCATCCCAATCTTTCTCTGTCTCAAAACAATAAGTCTTGATCATATCTTTTATTGATGAAACCTTTCTAAAGCTACCTGTGACTCTGGATGATAAGCACTAAACTTAACTTGACTAATACCTAACTGGTTCATAGCTTGTTGATACACCTTAGACATAAAATATGAGCTCTGATCAGACTGAAGAACATCTCGCAAACCAACTAAGGTGAAAAACTTGATCAAAGCCTTGACAGTCACAGGAGCAACAATCCTAGGAAGCGGCATTGCTTCAGGACATCTGGTAGAAGCTCAGATGATTGTGAGTAAATAGTGATTACCAGGCTTAGTCTTAGGTAGTGTACCAACACAATCAACAATAAGTCTACTGAAAGGTTCCTCAAAAGCAAGTATAGGTTTCAAGGGAGCGGAATGAATTTTCTGATTTGGGTTTTCCAACAATTTGGCATGCATGACAGGTCTTACAAAATTCAGCCACATCTTGTCTCACACTGGCCCAAAAGAAATATGCCAAACCTTTCTCACAAGTTTCGTTTATACCCAAATGACCTGCCATGGGACTTTCATGTGCCAATGAAAGTACATGTTTTCGAAATAATTTTGGCACCACAATTTGATGGTACAATTTCCATTCATCCTTCGCAGGGACATCCAGCGACCTATATTTCCTCATTAGAACACCATCCTTGTAGTAATAACAAACTGAAACTTTGCTAACCTCCTCACAAGAAACAGCCTTACTAGCCAACTTCGGCATTTCAACATCCTCACCCTGTGCACTAATAAGCTGCACTCTGGAAAGAATGTGCTCACCACCTGACAAACTGGACTTATCAAGAAGTCCTGAAAAGCTACTACTCTTTGAAGATAAGTCCTCCGTCTCCACCTCACACAAAGAATGATCCATAGAAGTACCTGACAAATCATCTGTGGTATCATTCTGCAAAGAAGTCCTGGAAGACATGCCTTTCGACATTGAACGAGTGACTGCACAAGAGGGAAAAATACCCGGAAATTCATCCTCCAACTTTTCAGTACTAACTGAACTCTCCGGCGAAACAGTGACAGTAGGATCAATGCCAACTTTGGCCCCCAATAGATCATTACCGATCAACAAATCGACACCCGGAACTGTGAGAGAGTCAGGAACACCAACTTTCACCTCGCCTGAAATCAGATCTGAGGTCAAATTCACAAAATGGAGAGGAGCAGAAGAATCGCCACCTATATCCTGAAGCAAAATATCTGAGTTAGCTGAAGAGACATCACAAAAAAGGCAAAATATCCTTCAAAATCAGAGACTGAAGAGCTCTAATATCCCTCAAGAAAGGAACGGGCCGTGGGATAGAATTATCTCTCATAAGTGACACAGAACCCTTATGAACAAGGGGCAAAAACTCCTTCTGAACTACAGAATCTGGAGACATACTCTCATAATCAAAACTCTCCTCAGAACCACCCGGAAAGAAATGAGATTTAGATGCGATGGACACAAAAACATTTGGGGAACCTGTAGCCTGATTTCTAAACTGGAGTTTGTAACATGCAGAAATCAAATGACCTGGCTTCTTACAATATGCTCAAACAGGATCAGAACCACTGGTAGTCTTAGGCTTAGACTGAAAAGTCTTTAACTGCTTGCCCCTAGGATTTCAACCTGTTCTAACACCACTGTAACCTGCATGTCCTGAGGTCTTCACTGGGGAAAAGCACTTTTGGCCAGAAAACTTTGTATTACACAGAGACCTAAAAGAACTCGTGTGAGTCAAAACATAATCATCTGCCAACATTGCTGCCTTATGTAAGTCATCAACCTTTTGTTCATCCAAATAAGTTTTAAGGTCAGCATGAACGCTCTGCTTGAAATCTTTCATCAACACTAACTGTCTCAAACCATCAAAATCTGTGACCTCCTTAGACACACCACCTATCAAACAATGTTTCTTTTTCTCTAGCGAACTCTACAAAAGTCTCATTGTCCCTTTTGTGGGCATTTCTGAATTCAAAAATTCCCTCATCAATATAGTGGTTCAAAACAATTTTCAAAATCTGAAAATTCCTCATTGCAGGTTTGGCATCAAGTTTGAGATGTGAAGAAATTTGCAATAAATCTGATTTTCTCAAATGACTAATTGTCTCAGAGTCAGGGGACAATACAAACTTCTCAAGTTCAAACACCATTTTGCTGGTTCCACAAGTACCTTGCGAAATTGCAGAAATTTGAAACAAATTTCACAAATGGTCTCAAATGTCAAATGAATGTTTTCCTGGGCCCCGTTTCACAAAACTCTCGTAAGCCTAAGATCTCGTAACTTTTCTCGTAGCATTTGCACCTCCTATGTTACAGTATGCCAGGTACAAGAGCTACGAGAAAAGTTACGAGATCTTAGGCTTGCGAGTGTTTTGTGAAACGGGCCCCTGGACGGGCCCCCAGTTTTGTTACAGTTAAAAATTTGCCGTGACAGATCCCCTGTGAACCAGCAAAACAGAACAAAGACAAGTCGAAAACATTCAAATATTGTAATATTATGCAAAGAGAGCAAGTTATACAAAGTCACAAGTCAATTTCACAAAACCAGTTTCAAATACAATACAGATGAGACAAAATCTAAGGCAATGGGTCACAAATATATAGCAAACTCACCAAAGTCTAAGTACGAAAGAGAAAAAAAGTTAGGCAGAATGTAACACAGCGAGCAGTCTGACGGCAGATATGAAGATCAAATGTTGGCACCAATTGATGATGTATACTTCCCCCTCCCACGGCAACTAGCCTTTATATATATATTCAGTGATTTCCTGAAAGTTCGAGCTTATACGCCCATCTTAGACCTTAGAGTCGTGCCGCTTAAATAATTCTCTGTATAAAGTGTGACCCATAATAACTAACACTAAAGCCTTAAATATTGTGGCCCAATTACAACTACCGCAATAATAATTAATAACAACTCAAATCACTCTTGTAACAAAAGCAAGATCCTCATCTCGATTCTCATTGATCGTAGCATTCACATCATTCAAATCTCCAAGCAGTTGATCTTTTCCATTGACACAGTGACAGTACTTAGAGATGCAGCCAACCCCCCAGTTCGAGAATGGATATGAGTTTGGATGATTTTATTTACAATGGTTCTTTGGTGTGTGACATATTCACTATTGTACTCTGATATCTGTTAGAAACGCATTACCAGGATCAACCCTTTTTATCTTGTGTGTCCAGACCAGGAAAGGCTTTTGAGAAATGCAAACCAAGGTACTTATACACGCTGGTAGTTTTTGGAGTAGTTGCCCTTTATAGTACCATTTTTGTATTTGAGAAAGTTTACCACCTTTCTTAAAGATGATAATTTTGGTTCTGTCTCTATTTACACACAATTTGCATTGGTCTAATTCGTCTATTTGTTTCTGTAAATCGTTAACAGTACTAGGGAATAATACAATATCGTTGGCAAAATGTAGCAGAAATAGTTGTATTATATCTTGGTCTAGTTGGATCCCATTCGTACATGTGTCACATATTTGTACTGCTAGTTCATTAATGAAAAACCTAGAAAAGAAAGGGCTTAAAATACAACCTTGTCTAACTTTTAGTTCACTAATGAAAGGTTCGGATAATATATGGTTATTCCTTACACACATTTTAACTTTTTTGTATATACTCATTATCTTTGTATATACTCATATTCTCATTCACTGTCTGCTCTGCTCATCTAATTCTAATCTGGTTGTCAAACATCTAATTCCCCCGTCACTACTCCTAGGCTGTATGATTATGATCACTGCTCTAATATTATGTTACAGTTGTACTACAATTGAGTTTGCACTGCTGCTCAATGATCCCTTTGCAGGGATATGATTTGTAACACATTTTTTGTTGTGTTGGTCCCATCTTTTGTGTTATGGTTTCCACACAGTTTGTTTTCACCTTGGCAATCAACAACGCCTCAATTACGCAACACAATAAGAGCATTATTCTTACATGCATTTTTTCTTACTATCTTTAGCTGATTTCTTCGGATGTGTCTTCTGCGGGACTTTCTTCTTTTAATGTTTCCTGTCTCCAAAACCTTTCTTTGAATGTCCTTTGTCTTCACATTCTTCTTTGGATGTTGCTTGTCTTCAACATTCTTCTTTGGACGTCGCTTGTCTTTAACACAAACTGTGTCTCCTTGGCAATTTTTTAGACACCGAGCATCATGGTTACATGTCATCAGGGAACAGCCACCACCAACAGATTCCTACAATTTAAACATAGTTGGGTTTTTTTACCAGCAAACATGCCTCATAACACTGATGAGATATTAGCATGTTTAACTCAAGAATAATATCACACAGGTTTGGGAAGACAATAGGACCTTTCTTACCTTTGACTTATCCACATGACGCGTAATGTACCCATCTCCAATCTCAGAGGTTTTAGGGATGTTTACTAACTGGCAGGTCAGGAGGGCATGGTTGTATAGGAAAAGCTCACAGCCACCTCTCTGACGGCACAATAGGTTGCACATTCGAATGCCAGCCAAAGACGAGTTCCTGATTCCAAGAGAAGAGTCACAGAAACAGAGTCTGAAGGACTGTAAAACCACAATAAGCCGGAAAGATGTGGATGCAGGCTGCCACACATCTGCCATATTGGCCACTTCAAACATTCTAAAGTTATATCTCATACGTGAGGTTGGTTTCCTTGATCATAGCTCATCAAATTGCCCATTTGTGCCGAAGCTAATGGTCAGATCACTTAGCCAGTCTTTTAAAATCATTACTGATGGTGCTTGAAATGGATATGACGACTTTGCTTTTCGTCTTTTGTAATGCTTGGAGTAATGCATGCACACTCAGTGATAAATGGTAACACATAATGAGTTTATCTTTTCAGACCTTATAAATTATTTGTTAAGTGATATTACAGATATGGATCTACTGTGTTTTTAGTATTTGCGGAATAAATGTAAGAGATGATGTACAAATTGAACACATCGATTCATGCCTCACGGAAGTGGATGTCATCCCCCTGATTTTAAGTTGCAAACGTTCTAGGCAAATACTCACTGTGAATCAGGCGACCTTATGCCGTCATAACGCCCACAAATTCACTAATCAATCAATAAAGAGTAGAATCAAAACAAAAGTTCATAAGATGTTTGATGGGGGTTGACTTGACTGTATTTTGGAAACAGTTTTGTGGTGGTAAACTAGTGCACGTTGGTGGGCATGGTGTAATGTACAGTCATTGTCAAAATGCATGCAATAACACCTGTCCAGTTCAGCTTATCAGTTGCAGTAGTTTGTTTTTCAGCAGCAGCTGCAGTAGGTCAGGTGAAATGTAGGTTGGATACTGCAGCAATCTTTGGTCTAGGACTCCCCCAGGAGAAGGGTAGGTCCCATATTGCAACAATCTTTGGTCTAGGACTCCCCCAGGAGAAGGGTAGGTTCCATATTGCAGCAATCTTTGGTCTAGGACTCCCCCAGGAAAAGGGTTAGGTCCCATATTGCAGCAATCTTTGATCTATGACTCCCCCAGGAGAAGGGTAGGTCCCATATTGCAGCAATCCTTGGTCTAGGACTAACCCAGGAGAAGGGTAGGTTTCCATATTGCAGCAATCTTTGGTCTAAGATTCAGTCAGGAGAAGGGTAGGTCCCATATTGCAGCAATCTTTGGTCTATGACTCCCCCAGGAGCAGGGTAGGTCCCATATTGCAGCAATCTTTGGTCTATGACTCCCCCAGGAGAAGGGTAGGTCCCATATTGCAGCAATCTTTGGTCTATGACTCCCCCAGGAGAAGGGTAGGTCCCATATTGCAGCAATCTTTGGTCTAGGACTAACCCAGGAAAAGGGTAGGTCCCATATTGCAGCAATCTTTGGTCTAGGACTCCAACAGGAGAAGGGTAGGTCCCATATTGCAGCAATCCTTGGTCTAGGACTAACCCAGGAGAAGGGTAGGTTCCATATTGCAGCAATCTTTGGTCTAAGATTCAGTCAGGAGAAGGGTAGGTCCCGTATTGCCGCAATCTTTGGTCTAGGACTCCCCCAGGAGCAGGGTAGGTCCCATATTGCAGCAATCTTTGGTCTAGGACTCCCCCAGGAGAAGGGTAGGTCCCATATTGCAGCAATCTTTGGTCTATGACTCCCCCAGGAGAAGGGTAGGTCCCATATTGCAGCAATCTTTGGTCTAGGACTAACCCAGGAAAAGGGTAGGTCCCATATTGCAGCAATCTTTGGTCTATGACTCCCCCAGGAGAAGGGTAGGTCCCATATTGCAGCAATCTTTGGTCTAGGACTAACCCAGGAGAAGGGTAGGTCCCATATTGCAGCAATCCTTGGTCTAGGACTAACCCAGGAGAAGGGTAGGTTCCATATTGCAGCAATCTTTGGTCTATGACTCCCCCAGGAGCAGGGTAGGTCCCATATTGCAGCAATCTTTGGTCTAGGACTCCCCCAGGAGAAGGGTAGGTCCCATATTGCAGCAATCTTTGGTCTAGGACTCCCCCAGGAGAAGGGTAGGTCCCATATTGCAGCAATCTTTGGTCTATGACTCCCCAGGAGAAGGGTAGGTCCCATATTGCAGCAATCCTTGGTCTAGGACTAACCCAGGAGAAGGGTAGGTCCCATATTGCAGCAATCTTTGGTCTAGGACTCCCCAGGAGAAGGGTAGGTCCCATATTGCATCAGTTTTTGGTCTAGCACTCCCCCAGGAGAAGGGTAGGTCCCATATTGCAGCAATCCTTGGTCTAGGACTCCTCCAGGAGAAGGGTAGGTCCCATATTGCAGCAATCCTTGGTCTAAGATTCAGTCAGGAGAAGGGTAGGTCCCATATTGCAGCAATCTCAGGTTTATGACTCAGTTGATGTTCTTGTCTACAATTAATGTGGCTGAAATATTTTGGAGCCAATATGGCAAAACTTCTCCTCAGATGATAGTGTGAAAGGACAGGATTCACAGGGATACGTTCAAGGGGCCATAAAATACCCTAAAGGGGAACACGTTCTGGTTGTTTTCCTGTGTCCAGGATGCAGTCAAAGTCAAAAGATGCTTATTGTACAAAAGGACTCCGACCCATATACATTGGAGTTATACATATACATTAGATATATTCTGCAATAAGTGGCACCCGTGGTGAGCCACCTCCTCCTGATGGGTGCTGGTTAATGCTAAGTGCTCACCAACCCGCTGTGTGCATCCGGGGGCATATTTGGTCAATCAACTTTGCCTAGGGTCTTATGCCAGAAGGCGATGGCTCATGGGCCAATCTGGTGGATTAGTTAGTTATAATTCTTCCACTAGAGTATATCATCTGAGTATCCTTGGTGCTGCAAGTCGGAGACCCACTTGCTTTTAGCATTGTCCTTGTGATAGTCGGTGGTGGGTGGGGAGCTCAGATGATGAACCATACTACATTACCCATGGCTTACACAACCCCCCTAAAAAGAAACAAACGTCACCTTGACTATGATGATGATGATGAACCTCGACCGTCCAGCTCAATCGAATATTGGCCACGATTTCTCGTTATGGAAACTCTTGACAAATCACCTATTAAATTAAACCCTTTTGCAGTGTCAAACGGTATACATGGTATTGCAGGTGAGGTCAGACATGTCAAACGATTACGTTCAGGCTCTCTCCTTATAGAGTGTAATCGAAAACAACAATCCACCAACCTGATGTCTACCGAGTTGTTCGTTGGAGTTCCGGTCTCAATTTCTCCTCACAGGACTCTAAATACGAGCAAAGGGATTGTCAGAGACAGAGATCGACTGTTTTCTGATATGTCAGAACTTGATATCGCGGCAGACATGAAAGAGCAAAGGGAGATTTTTGTCAAAAGATTTACAACACGAATAAACTCTGAAACTAAACCTACTAATACTTATCTTTTCCATTTTTCCTCACCAACCATTCCCAAATCAGTTAGAGCAGGATATTGCAGTCTCAGTGTTGATACCTATATTCCTAATCCACTGAGATGTTTCAAATGTCAAAAGTATCGACACGGTGTCACTACCTGTACTAACTCGGTAACATGCGCTCATTGCAGTGAGAAAACTCATGTTACTGAGGATTGCAATAACAACATTAAAAAGTGTGCAAACTGCTCTGGGACACATTCATCTTTCTCGAAACAATGTCCCATCTGGATTCAACAAATGGAAACAAACAAAATTAAATTCAAGCAAAATATTAGTTTTGCTGATGCCAAGAAACTTGTTCCCCAACAGACCAGACCACTTCTTATGTCTCACTTACGAGAATACCCTCTGCAGTCAGCCACAAAGCAACTGCATCCACTTCATCAGTGGAGTGCCAAAGTGATATGACATGGGTGGATACAGAGAAGCCTGATACATACATACTCAACCAGTCGACCCAGACCGCTAAATCACTTCCAAAAACACTTCCTCCATTTCAATCACGGTCATCTTCTCAAGAACAATCGTCCTCATCATCACAGCCTATGCCTAAACGTCAATCACAAAATAATGGGAAAGATATTACCAAAAATAAAATCAAAACCAAAAATGACATACAAAAATGTCAAAGTAGCAGAACCTCCAAAGGTTCAAATGACACCATCAAACTTTTTGATAAGTCTGGATCCTTAGAGGATGGATGTGTCCGAAAACATCCAATGTAGGGCACATATTTTATCGCCCTCAAGGAAATCAAGGGGTAGATCTCCAATAAATCCCTCCAATAAACAGTTTCTTCATATATTATTCAGTGGAATTGCAGGGGCCTAACGACTAAACTTAACGAGCTTCACATATTAGTCCAAGACTTCACACCATCAGCATTCTGCTTGCAAGAAACGTATCTAAAGCAGACAAATACTTTTAACTTACGTCAATATAGTGCATATCATCACTTTTCCCCACCTGGTGATAGAGCCACTGGAGGATCTTCAATTCTTGTAAGGCATGATGTTATTCACAGTCCTTTAAAACTCAAAACTAATCTTCAAGCAGTTGCTGTGTGAATGACTTTGAACATTACGCTTACTTTATGTTCATTGTACATTCCACCTTCATCAACTCTTATGCAGGCTGATGTACAAACTCTCTACGATCAATTACCCAAACCATGTATACTCATTGGTGATCTAAATGGGCACAACCCACTCTGGGGTGGTGTAGCCACAAATACAAAAGGTCAGCTTCTGGAGGATTTCATTTTGAATAATAATTTATGTATATATAATGATGGTACAAATACATATTTACATCCTGGCACAGGAACATATACAGCTCTTGCTTTGTCATTAACTAACTCCAACTTACGAAATGAATTTGAATTGTCAGTCCACAATGACCTCTGTGGAAGTGATCATTTTCCTACTATACTAAAATCTGTAACACCATCTGATGTGCCTCCATCATCAAGATGGAATTTTAAAAAGGCTAACTGGCCTTTATATGAAACGTAATGTGCAACCAGGCTTCAACCTGAATATTTTATTGATGCTCCTGACGCTATCAAAAGGTTTTCTGATGAACTAAGATTTATAACTGATGAATGTATACCAAAGTCCTCTGCAGTTCCACACATTCGGAAACCGTGGTTCAATGATGAGTGCAAACAAGCTAGGAATTCAAGGAAAAAAGCAGAACAACATTTCCGGCGCCATCTCATGGTGCATCATTTAAATAAATTGAAAATTTTAAATGCTAAAGCGAGGCGTACTTTTAAACAAAACAAACGCCAATCTTGGCAAAATTATGTATCCAAAATAAATTCTCGGACACCTATGTGCAAGGTTTGGAACATGGTTCAGAAAATTAAAGGTAAAGGTACTAAATCTACTGTCCATCATCTTAAACATGGAGATCAATTGCTTACTGATAAATCAGATATTGCTGATAAACTAGGTGAAACCCTCGCTAAACACTCTTCCTCTTCTAATTATGTACCTAAATTCCAACAATATCAAAAACAACAAGAAAAGATAACTATCAATTTCAACTCAGATAATGGGGAAGATTATAATGAAACATTTTCTATTCATGAACTCCATACTGCTCTTGATCAAGCTCATGACACTGCTGCAGGAGCTGATAACATACATTATCAACTCCTGAAGCACTTACCAGAATCCTGTTTAGAGACACTCTGATCAATTTTTTATGATATTTGGACTTTCCTTCTTCATGGCGTGATGCTATATAGTAGTACAAATACCTAAACCTCGACGTGATCACACGGATCCGTCCAATTATCGTCTGATTTCATTAACTAACTGTGTTTGCAAGACCATGGAAGGCATGATAAATAATCGACTTGTTTGGTACTTGGAAACTAATAATCTCATAACAGATATACAATGTGGTTTCCGTAAAAACAGAAGTACAGTCGACCACTTAGTGCGTTTGGAATCATTTGTTAAAAACGCACTAATTAATCAACAACATGCTGTGTCTATCTTTTGTGATCTAGAAAAAGCATATGACACAACCTGGAAATATGGCATTTTAAGAGATTTACATGATTTTGGGTTGCGAGGTCGTTTGCCTGAATTTATAGCCAGCTTTTTAAATAACAGACAGTTTCAAGTTCGAGTGGGTTCTACCCTGTCTGATCATTACACTCAAGATCAGGGTGTTCCACAAGGCAGTATTTTGTCTGTCACATTTTTTAGCATAAAGATAAATAGTTTATCAAAAGTTTTAAATGATTCAATTGATGGATCGTTATTTGTGGATGATTTTAATATTTCTTGTCGTGGGAAAAATATGCATACTATTGAACGACAACTGCAGTTTTGTTTAAACAAAATAAAGAAATGGTGTCTTGAAAACGGCTTTAAATTTTCTAAATCCAAAACTAATTGTATACATTTTTGCAGAAAATATAAACCACATAAAGACCCTGAACTATCTCTAGATGGCACTCCCATCAAAGTTGTAAAGGAGGCCAAGTTCTTGGGCCTAATCTGTGACTCCCATTTAACATTTCTGCCTCATATCAAGTCCCTTAAAAAGTCAGAAACAAATGACTTACAATGTAAACAAAAATATCATTATTTAAACCATAAATATAGCAATTACAAACCCTTATTTACAGATGGATCCAAGGACGGTGGTGCAGTTGCTTGTGCCACTGTCATTGGATCCAGAACAATATCTTCTAGATTATCAGATAATAGTTGTATTTTTACAGCAGAAGCTAACGCCATATTAACAACTCTCAAATATATTCAAAGACAGCCTAAACGTAAACAATATATAAACCATTCCCATTCTCTTTCTTGCCTCCAGGCTATTAAAAATATTTCTTGCAAACATCCACTTTTAATAGACATTATTGAATTGTATAATGATCTTGCTACTGGCCAATACGACATCGTCTTCTGTTGGTTACCCAGCCATGTAGGGATCTCTGGTAACACATTGGCTGACCTTGCTGCTAAGGCAGCACTCAACAAATCTGTGACAGCACTGCTTATTCCTTACAGTGATTACAAAGCGAGCATTAGATCCGTGATCTGATGCAGAAGTGGGACACCCAAGTGGGTATAAATAAATTACAGGAGATAAAACCTTACATTGGTTATGCCCACTTGGGTTGTCAGTCCAGATTTGAAGGTTATTTTACGACGATGTCGTATTGGTCACACTAGATATACTCATGCATACTTGTTAAAAGGTGAGGATCCTCTATTTTGTATCCCTTGTGATGAGAGAGTCACAGTCAAGCATATTCTGCTTGACTGTGTTGAATTCTCCATCACACGGGATAAGTATTTTACAGTTAAATCAATGAAGGATCTTTTTACCAGCGTTAGTTTTCATGTAATTATTTTTTTTAAAAAAGAAATTGATTTTTTGATTGAATTTTGAGCAATATGTTTCTGTAAAAAGATGTATTTTAATAATTGGTAGTTTGGATTCGCAACTAGAATTGTTAGTGGCTGTACCCTCAAAGGGGGTTGAAGTATTGTAAAATTATTGTCCTCCTGAGAGGGTACGTAAGTCCAAAAACATTCCTAGTAAATTTAAGTCTACCAGGCTTTTAATCGGAGTATTCCTGTTGTTTTAATTTTGGGTAGCATATTGTACACTCGCCAGCAGCTGAAGGGATGGTGTAAATCCAACTAGGGTCAATGCAGGTAGCAAAGGTACTGTAAGTCCCCATGGTCCCTAGTATGGTGATCTACCTTCAGTTGTTGGCGATCTATAGCCTGTTTTTATATTGTATTGTCTAAATATTGCTATTAGTTTTAACTCTTCATGCTAGTTTTAATGCAAATTGTGATACTGTAGTTGTCCTTTGTCGACAGGTTTTTATAACACTCATATATTCCATTTCAGTGTTTTGGTCCCGTCACGATATGGCTGAAATATTGCCGATGTGATGTTAAATATCAACTCACTCACTCACTCTAACCTTGATTACGGCTCCATCGTATATGGTGGAGCTTGTCAAGGGAACTTAAAACTACTTGATTCTGTGCACCACCAAGGCCTAAGACTTTGTCTTGGTTCTTTTGGAACTTCTCCTATCTATACATCGAAGCCGATGAACCTTCTCTCAACCAACTTAGTATAAAACTGTCTTTACAATACATTACAAAATTAGCTTCTAGTCTAATCCTGCATTTAATTAAGGATTGACTGTGTGTTTCTTTCGTTGCATTGAGGTATGAAACTAAAAACCAGTGTGCAAACTGCACGAATCTGCGTAACTTAGCTTTTTAGATTTATTGGGAAATGAAATCAAAAGAAATGTTCCCAGTTATCCAATCAGATTGATTATATATTATTTGTTGATTATATGTTGATTATATATTATTTATATTTAGGGTGTCTTTGTACATATTGAAGAACTGTCAAAATAGCGTTATTCGGTAAACAGGTAGAGATTGTTCTGGATCCAATGAGAGTGGCAAAGGCCACCGCGCCACCATCCTTGGACCCATCGGTAAATAAGGATTTCTATGTACTATATACATGAGCATTAATTAGGCACCACCAAAAATAATTGTCGATTGTAACATGTATTTGATCAAAACAGAGAAGTCAACCAGTTATATCTAAATACACATGTAGTTAGAATGAAATTCACATGGTGACTCAAGAGCATGCTTTTCAAGCTAAAGTTCTGTCATAGTACAAGCGACTGAGGGGTATAAAAAGGTGAAAGGAAGCACTCTCGCTGCTTTCTTATCGGCATATCAATAGGTGAACAGTGCTGAAACTGAACTTTTTTGGACATGACCAGACGTAGGCATTCTGAAAATACCAGATGGCAGATTACTGGTATGCATGAAGCTGATTTGTCCTGTCGCAGCACGGGGTCCAGATTGAATATCAATCACACTGTCATTAGTAGCCGTGTAAGGAAACATGAGGCCACTGGTTACGTCAAGGATCGTCCACGACCAGGAAGGCCGAGAAAGACCACTAACCATGATGACTGTGCCCTAGTCCGGCGAGTAAGACTCAGGCCCATGACCAATGTCAAAGCCATCAGAGAACAATGGAGAGTGGGTGTTCTTCTCTCAACCAGCACCATCAAAGGCGGCTCAGATCCACCGAAATCCGTGAACCTCGTCCAATCAGACGTCCCTTATGCACTGATAGACACAAGGCTCAACGTTTGGCGTGGTGTAATCAACAGCAAAACTGCATTCGGAGGACATGGCGCAGGATGCATTGGTCCAATGAAAACTGCTTTCTTCTTTGTGTTATTGATAAGGATAATTTTATACTGCGCTGGTTAAGGGATGGATCATCGGCCTTGACATACAGACTGTCAACAGGAGATGTTTGAAAGGACCCAAGACAAATTTGCAAATCGTGGTGGTGTACAGAATCTAATAATTTTAGGTAACTGTTGCAAGCTTCACCCTAGACGATGAAGTTTGGAACGGATTAGTGATCGATATAGATGGAGTAGTATAGAGGAAGAGTAGCTTGATCCCCTCCCCATTTAGAATTTGAAACCACTTTCAACAAGTCAAGTGCCTTCAGTCATTTAGTTCTGAGTTCTAAGCATGAGTCAAACCTTAGACCCAAGAGCTTGGCCTCCTTGACAACTTTGATAGGCGTGCTGTCTAGAGATAGTTCAGGGTCCCTATGAGGTTTGTATTTACAACTAAAATTAGTTTTCGTTTTAGAAAATTTATATAAATCCATCTTCAAGACACCATGTAGTTATACGGTTTAAACTCAACTGCAGTGGCCGTTCAATACCACGAGAAGAAATATCAAAACCATCCCCTAACAACGAACCATCAATTGAATCTTTAAAAACCTTTGGAGGACTATTTGAGGTGACATAACAGGGTAAAAAAGTTGTGGAGAGTCGCAAATCACCTTAAATAAATGTTTCTGTTCCAAAACGCCTCTGCCGCCTAGTCGCACCTACCAAAACCTTACTGGAGAGTATGAAGGCGTCCCAACATTACCGCCTTCTGCTTTTCTTTACACTTGCCACTAGTGAGGTTCTTGAGAGGCATTTACAAGTCGGTATTAAAAATAAAACAATAAAGAAGAAGTTGACATCCATAACATTTTGCTGTATATTGCCTATTGTGTTGTCAAGAGGGACAGAAAATTCGATGATACAAATGAATTCACTGGCTTCATCAAAAGCATTTTGCTGACTGCGAGTGGCAAGTGACTGATCATTGGAAGCCCTCATTTTCACATTCAAGACCAGTCAACTTCATCCCTTCAAAAGAATCAGCTGGATTGCTGTTCTGTTCCGCACACTGCATGTACACACGATGCAGTGGTTGCTCAGACATCCTCTCCACAAATGACCGACTCTGGGCAGACCTGGCGAAGGACTTCACCTGGTTTACTCCCATCGCTGTACTGTACAGCAGTACATCGCCATCAACAAAATCAACCTCAAATTTCAGGGTGGGTCCAACAACCTTAGCACGTTTAAGACAGCTGTGGATTTCCTTGCTTTCATCGTCTTGACGTGCATCACCAGAGGATCATCCGATAAATGAATAAGTGCAAATGTACACAATAAAATTCTATCATGAAGACTCTCCACATTAATCAAACCATGATCTCCAAAATTGATTGGCATATATAAACAATTAAGAGAGGGTGGTGTGCTCTGTTATCAGACATGATTGTTCTGGTCAGGCGATCAAGACTCTGAATGTCTTGTTTTGTCCAACTCACTACTCCAAAGGAATAGGAGAGGACTCGCACAGGAAAGGTATTGGTGGATTTGATCTTGTTTTGGACTTATAGCTCTTCACCTGGTTTACTTACAGCGCTGTTCCGTCTAGCAATACATCTCCATCTACAAACTCAACCTCAAATTTTAAATTTTGTCCAACAAGCTCGGCATGTTAAAAATGGCTGTGGAAAAATTTTCTCCTTCCATCATAAGTCTTGACATGTGTTACTATTATTATTTGTGACACCAAAGTTTGTTATTGACTCCAGATCATTGCTTTACCAGTCCTCTATTACATCATAGCAAAAATCTGTATTGTGTTTCAACAAACTAGTTTTTCACTGCCACCATTGGCAAACGATTCACGTGATTCCTCTACATCAAGGTCTGAAACATTTCTTGAAGTTATCTCAAGGACACGTGAGGATAATAAGTGTGCTCGTTAAAGTGAGTAGTTTTAAATACACATTGTACCTAAAATTCTAAGCTAAGTTTGCAGTAAGCACTAGACACAAGGTGAGTTGGTATTTGACACATGACGGTTTGAATGTCATTGGCTCAGTGGCTGGAACCACCACCATCAGGGTCATATTGGTTTTAGTATGTTAGTCCTACATGCAACTTATATCATTATATCAGTGAAATTAGGCCAGACTTGCCGTCATTCTCGGTAGTTATGCTAGAGGTGACATCACTATTTCTAATTTCGCCAGAAGTGACGTCATTACAGGTAAATACGGCAAAGATAACCGTAACTATCAATGAGCTAAATCCAAAAGTGAAGTCGCGAATGATAAAAGACAAAATATTTTTCAGCGAAACACATGGCAACAAAGGCAAAATTGCGGCGAAAATAACCAAAAATTTGCAATGACAGCAGTTGTTGGTTACCCATGTCCTATTTTAGCAGTAGATCCCACCTGCTATACATATTGCATAATGTTTTAAATGTTGTGATAAGAAATCGACTGACGTAACATAAAGAAATTGTGCGTTGTCACAATATTATACCAGTTGATAAGTACGATGACAATGTCAAAGGTACATGTAAACTTTAAAGGAGGATCATGAGACTATAGCAAGTCAGAGGTGTTGGTGTGAATACAGCGAAATCCTGGGATGGTCCGGGCAGTCATCACTGCAGTCTGAAACCTGTGGCGAAGATGGGTCATCCTTTTCCATTTGTCCTGTCTTGGCGTTGTTAGATGTGGACGTCCAGAACGTGACCGCTCGATGACGTCATTTGTGTTCTGGTAGGGTCTCACCAGTGCAGAAATGGTGTTCCGGTGGCAGTGGAAATGTGCAGCCAGTTGTCTTTGAGACATCTCCCCACGGACCACCCCAATGGCCTCATGACGTTGAGGGGTCGCGAGGCAGGGGTTGAATGCCCAAAAGTGACACTATTGTGTGGGTTTGTTAAATTTACATTTCAAATTTTTGTATGCACAATTTCTTTATGTACCTAGTACAAATAGAAAATTCCACCCAAAATTTAATAATGTGCTATGGAAGTAAATATGAACCGTTGACGTAGTTATTATCCCACAGCAATGTAGTATTAGGCCCCGTCCGTTCATCAGTCCGTACGTTCGTACTGTTACATGAGTGTGTTTTGTGTAATTTGTATTATCATTGATATAGTGATAGTTATGATTGGGTCACAATGTTTAGAGTTTTGAGATTGAGTTCTGGGTCACATTTCGTATCACGGCAAGAGTACTTTTAGCGACAGGCCTTCTTAATAGCGCTCCAGTTACCTGCCCTTGGCAATCTATTGTGTACTTCTTGTTCGCGAATAGTCTGACAAAATGGCGTTTCAAGCCACGTTTTACTGGAATGTTCCTCTTTGTCAATATATAAAAAGGCTGGTTATTGTGTTGACCTATACACACGGACTTGCACTCGGGATTATACTGGTGTTGTGTGCCGTTGCCTATTATCCACTGTCAACAACATCATCTGAATCATTTGACCTGGAAGACTGACGCTTTGTGCCTGATCACTGACTTGGTAAACTACCTTCAGTTGGCATATCTGATCTCTGTAAAATGCCAAGATTATGGTGAGTTGATATTTTATATTTGTGACCCTTTATCTTACGCTTGTGACCCAATGGCATTCATCGTAACTCATTGTTTGCTCAATATGTTATTGAATAGTTTAGACTTGTCTTTGTTAAATTTTGCCGGTTCAAAGTACCTTCTTGTACCTTTTGTCACGGCAGTTTTAGTTGCCCTAATTTTTGTTCACGGTAAATTTGTTATGACATGATCAGTTACGGTTTCAAATGAACAAAAGCAAGTCTGATTGTAAATTAAAGTAAATTTTGACCAATCAGCACTGTCCCATGAAAGGGCAGTGGGTACGGAATAACGAGAATTGCAGTTTCCCAAAATAAGGGAACAGTGGGTACAAAGTACGGAACACAGATATAAAAATAAAATTTGTTTTTGTAAACTGAGGGTTGCATGTAGACGACTTAGCATCATAATTGGGACCAGCTATTGAACTGAACATGCTCTGTATTTAGTACAGCGACGCATTCCACACTATGCACACCTAAAACATGTTAGTCAACTGTAAGCTAAGTGATCAACTCGATCATATCTGAAGACAGTTTGCATGAATCATTCCTGTGCATGTTCTTGTCAGTGACCGTATCCATCAGATTCAAGCTAGTGAACAGGTTGTTAAAGATGGGGTGGCAGAAGTTGTTTTTATTTATTTATTTGTTTGTTTGTTTGTTTGTTTGTTTACATACAAACATAGCACCTTTATCAAGATCGCATGCTCATCTGCGCTTTGTTTTCCCCTCGATCATTGGATATAAGTCTCAAAC
This sequence comes from Haliotis asinina, assembly GCF_037392515.1. NCBI lineage: Eukaryota > Metazoa > Mollusca > Gastropoda > Lepetellida > Haliotidae > Haliotis > Haliotis asinina. The sequence goes on from NC_090280.1 coordinate 9,906,856, forward strand.
GACACAATCATCAACTTCAACTCCCTGGGGATCATGCGTAACTACGCGTAGCTATTAATGTGGCTCTCCTATCCCTACGACGTACCCATTCACAGCTTGGTGGACTGGCACACATAGTCACAACACCTTGTCCAAGTTTACTGTACGCTGTTACTTCATGTGGCCACCATGTGGTCATATACCAACGGATTCGCGGTTTCTTTTCAGTGCGCAGGGTTTTGTACTGCACACTAAGGGTTAAGACAACATTGAAGGAGTCTGCACACAATGCTGACTCCAAGATTTCTACAGCCGGTCACAGGTGAGCTCCATCCCGTCACCTCAAGTTCGCTTGATCACAAGCCTGGCGATTTAGTCAGTCGCCCACCATACCTCCTTTTATCAGATCAACCACAGCAAATCCACCCATGCCAAGTCACTCTCATAAACACAATATCTGGACTGAAACTACCCCACCCCTTTAACCATCAGTCCCTTACTTGGGACAGTCGTCACTTGTAAACACTTCTGGAAAATGAAAAATAAATGTGTCCCAAAATTTGGTTTCATGGGTAATAATGGGTTAGGAATCGCTGATTCTAGATTCTGTTCATACCTGGTACCTAGATTCATCACAGTATGCGAAAGGTCCCAGTCAGGATTGGTCACCTTGACCTTCATTTCATGGTCACAAGTCGACGTTAACGTCTTGCTCTTGTCAGCAAGATATCTCGAGAACAATTCACTGGATGTTCTTCATATTTGACACCAAGATTTACCTAGGGTATGCTCAGACGCTAGTTGATCTTGGTGATCTCACATTATTTTCAAGGTCACGTCGACACTTTGAAGATTTCGACATGTTAAGGTTGTCATCTTAAGAACCTTTCACTGGATTTTCTACATATTCAATAAGAAACTGCATTTAGGGAAGGCGCAGACCCCAGCCAATTTTAGTGACGTTGACGGTATTTTCAAGGTCACGGCTACACTTTCATGATTTCAGCATGTAAAGATTGTCAGCAAGAACAGTTCACTGGATTTTCTTCACCGACGTTCAAGATTTCTCTCATGTTATTTGATACGCAATTTCTTTATTACCATCGTTTGCATATTTCACACACTATGACATTCATGTCAAGGGGAAAGTGAGTCTTGAAAATGTTTGTGTGCCTGGACAGCTAAAAAACAAGATATCAAGAGAGGTTGAGTGCTCATGCCTCCACCCCAGTGACAGATGCCTGTTTACAGAGGACTAGTCCAAAGGCCTCCTCGATAAGATATGAGGCAGATGTTTCTGAACAGTCACTGTGTTAACACCTTTAAAATGTGATATATCATCTATGTGAACATTGATAACTAAGGACATGTGTATACTCTTCTTGTAGTTATTCATCCACAAACGGCCGACCATGTGATTATCACTACAAAAGCTTGAGGACCATGTGTTTCATATGAAATAAAACACATTAATTTAGTTTATCACGTGTGATTTTGTGCATTACTATGACCGCCTTTGATGGCTATTGGAGGTATTTGATGACAAATGGCATTATGATTGACATAAACAACCATCTGTAGTAGTGTGTTGTAATATGGTTACAAATGTAGCCTATAAGCAAGGACAGTTTCAAATAAGTCAATGCAAATGGGAGGCTTTAATTGTCATTTAAAGAAGTGCAAATCACTGCGAGGACTTGAGTCCATTGGCGAATCTTCGCTAATAATAGTGACCACTTCATGGAAAGACTGTTCTGCAGAGGTGCAGCGATAGGACGACTGGCCGCCTGCGTTTGCTGTGACTGCACTCTGGTTTTGATGGTGAAATCTAGTCACTATTTGTGAATGATGACGACATTTATTGAAAGTTTCAAGTTGCTAGGTTAAACCTGAACAAAGTAATCATTGATTATAGGAAGAATATATCTTACCACGTTGACAAATTCCAAGTTTATATCAAATATATTTCTATTTTACCTATGAATGACATATAAAGTTAATAAGTATCACCATTACTAACTTCTGTGAAAAGAGGAAATCACTCAGGTCAAAACTGAAGAAGTTATTATGGAGAATGTAAAATTGATATTCAGTGAAGTGATAGCTGAGGTACAGTGAACACAGAATTCAGGGAGTGAGTGAGTTTAGTTTAACGCCGCACTCAGCAATATTCCAGCTAGATGCTGGCGGTCTGTAAATAATCGAGTCTGGACCAGGCAATCCAGTGATCAACAACATGAGCAACGACCTGCACAATTGGGAACCGATGACATGTGTTAACCAAGTCAGCGAGTCTGGCCACCTGATCCCGTTAGTCGCCTCTTATGACAAGGATAGTCGCCTTTTGTGGCAAGCATGGGTTCCTGAAGGCCTATTCTACCCCGGGACCTTCAGAGGTCCACAGAATTCAGAGAGAGTAAAGTTGATCGGAAATTTCTGTATACCTTTTCTTAAAATTAATTGAATGAGAGGATTTGTTGTGGATATTGCCCTCGTAGGGATGACCTTTCTACAGATTCAATGCCTGTGTGCAGAAAAAGTAGGTTTGAAAAAACCGACAATGAAAATAACACGTAATAGAAACAAAGACAAGAATCCATATTTACCAAGCGTACACGTATGACAATGTCTACCAAGCCAACTTGAGGGTACAAAGAAGACATTACCAATCTGCAAAAACAGAAATTGTTTATCTGTAGTGCCTTCTTCTATTCCGCTAAGCAAGAAAGTGAACCAGAGACACATGAATGAATCGCCAAAGAGTAAAGGTTCATCAATGATGTCATTTCACGGACATATGCATCACAATCCGACTCTCTGTTAACATCCGTTCTATTTCTATCCTTTCTATTAACAACTACTGAGAGAGATTTGTAGCTGACCAACCAAGTCGGTGGTCACCACAAAGTCAAACGTGTAGACAGGCAGGGAAGGTTTCCACCATGTGGGGTACGTACAGTCAATTCGCGCATCATGTGAGACGTGCGAGGAGAACAAATCATACCTTATTTCATTCCATTTTGATATTCTCTGTATAATTTTCATAAGACGTGGTCGTGGATATTTGGAGTTCCAATACATGAGTGAAATTACACGTCATTAGCATAATCAATAAGGAATTTCCTGTTGGGGGACAGCTGAAGTGGGTTTCGCCCTGACTTCACCTAGACAGGTGGTTGAATGGGCCCGGTTCAAACAATCTGCTGGATATGCCAAGCCCTGTGCATCGATTTTATGTAACTGCACAAACATTTTATTTGGAAATGTTTAAATTTTGGTCTTGGCGCCCATGATTCATAGAATATTGTTTGACTTGAATTTTGTTTACATGAACTTTGCCTAGAGTCTTATGCCCAGAAGCCGGTGGCTCATGGGCCAGTCTAGTGGAACTGTTCATCTTTTTAATGTTTCTGCTGGAGTACGTCATCCGGGTATCCTTGGTGCTGCAAGTTGGAGACCCACTTGTATTCAGCATTGTCCTTGTGATACTCCGCAGTGGGTGGGGAGCTTGGATGATGAACCATATAACAAACAAACATGGAATACCAAACCCCTTCCAAAAAGGAAGGGTTTTAGTGTTTGAGACAGTTGACAAAACACATCTCAAACCTAACCCTTTTGCAATGTCTAAAGGTATTCAAGGCATAGCCGCTGAGGTTAAAAACGTTAGACGATTATGATCAGGTTCTTTGCTGATAGAATGCAACAGGAAACAGCAATCTACCAACCTAATGTCAACAGTTTCGTTTGTCAGCATTCCTGTTTCAATCACAGCTAATAGAACGCTCAATACCAGTAAAGGTATTGTACGAGACAGGGATCAGTTGTTTGCTGATATGACTGAAGCTGACATAGTGTTTGAGATGAGGGAGCAAGGCCTTATGTTTGTTAAACGGTTCTCAGTACGAAAGAAACTAAGATTGTTAGTGTCTGTATTCTCGAAGGGGGTTGAAGTACCGTAAAAATTGTGGTACGTAAGTCCAAAAACAGCTGACGTCAGATGTAATCTTCCACTTTCTTAGCTGTAGAATATGTGTCATTTTAAATGGCAAATCTTGGATACAGTAGCCAGTAGCCGAGGGGATGGTGTAAATCCAGCTAGGGACCATGCAGGTAGCAGAGATATGGTAAGTCCCCACGATCCCTAGTATGGTGATCTACCTTCAGTTGTTGGCGATCTGTGGCCTGGTTTTATATTGTACTGCATAAATAGTGATAATATTATTTTTTAAGGTTCCACGCTAGTTTCAAAAAATAACTGTGATAGTTTAGTTGTTTTACTGTCCTTCATCGACAGGTTCTTCATAATGTGCATATATATTTCGTTTTTAATGTCACGTATGTTCTCGTCACGATATGGCTGCAATATTGCCAATGTGACGTTAACTCACTCACTAACTGAAATGGGCTTCACACCTTGTACCCATCTGAGAAATCGAAACGTGAAGAGCCAACGCTTTAACTACCAGGATACCCAACCACCACAGTACAGGTGTTGAAGGAAGGCTAAATTAATCCCAAACTCATTGATGAAGTGCCAAGCTGTTAGTAACAGAAATTCATAAACATTGTAAACTCTTCGTTTTTTTGAAACACATACATATCATTGTTTTAGAAACTGCCTCAACAGTATGGAAAAACACAGTACGTTCTTTAATGTCCGATACATTCTGTTTCCAATGGCACGTATTTTATTCAAATTGTGGAAATAATTTTTTATACTCTTTTAGAGGGGTTGAACCATAGGCCTTTTTGAATTTGGTCAAACTCTGTGATAGGTTGCTGTTCACCTTTGTGTGAGTAAGATTACTATTGATAAAGTTTGACAGAGATTTCTAGATCTCAAACCAGGTCAGCAGTAACAGCAGTTGTATATGATAAACACTGAGTTCCGTAACCGATTCCTTAACGCAGCAGATCGTCAGACAGAACATTTCAATGTTGACAATGTAAAGATATCTGGCCAGTCTTGTTGTACTTAGCCCAACACCAAACACGTCAGAGACAGGCAATGACCAATGGTCTAGTGCACTCTGCACAGATGGAAGCAGATTCAGTTTGTTCTCCTATGGTGGTCGGCAGAGGATTTATCTAAACATACCCCAAAGCAAGTCAACGCTATGCCTCTAGGACCAGGATTGTCACAGAATTCCTAATGCAGCAAGGTGTGGAGTGGATGGCATGGCTAGCATGCTCACCAGGCCTCAGCCCAGTTGATCATGTCTCCGAAGAACTCACCCAGCAGATTTAGAGTTGGCGCCATTCCTTCGATTTCCATTAGCCAAATATCGATAAATTCCGTATATCAATCGTGATTCAATGTCAACAAAGTACTAAATGAGTTCGGCATTCTCAGCGGCGGGGTACACATAAAAATATTCTACCTCACACATAAATGTCGCTTTCTGATTGGCTAAAAGCTATTCTATTATTTTCAATGTACCCCACTTACAGGCGATGTATTATTTTCAATGTACATGGCTGGGAATTCCGAACTTTCCTGGTGCTTCATGTTAGTACTTTGCATCGAATACTATAAAATCACGCATGAAACACGGAAATTACCTATGTTTTGCGTTTGAAAATCGATGGAAGGGAGATAACTCTAAATCTGTTTCCCTTGTGTTGTCTGCAAAATGGCGTTTCACCTCCATTCAACAGAAGTGGTTCAAACAGCTCGAAATTAAAACTTGGGTGTTCGGTAGGATAAATACATTGTTCACTGGTCCCTCAGGGTCCATGGGCTCATGTACCCTCGAGGTTTGTTTATGTAAAAAGAGTCACATTAAACTTAATTGGCCAGTCTATGTTGTATGAATATTCTAGACCTTTCCAAACACTTGATGTATGATTTCTACTACAACGAGCTCAAGAAACAATACAGCGGCAGGTGCGACGTGTTGTATCTGGATACTGATTCCCTGCTGATGGAAATTCAAACCGAGGACGTGTATGAAGAAATGAAATCCAACATACACCTGTATGATACCAGCGATTACCCGAGAGACCACCACATGCATAGCCAAGTCAACAAAAAGATCTTAGATAACATGAAGGATGAATGTGCACGCATGCTGGTCACCGTATATATTGGGTTGAGACCTAAGATGTATTCTATCAAAAAAGCAGACAACGCTGAAATAAGAAAGGCTAAAGGAGTGAAAAAGAATGTGGTGAAATGACATATCAAGCATACCCTATACAAACAAGCCCTATTCGAGAAGAAAACGTGCAAACACCAGATCAAGATACTTCGTAGTGACGGGCATAAGATATACAGGCTGACTTTGAATAAGACGTCTCTATCGCCGACTGATACAAAATGATGGATAGCCCTAGATGGTGTCAGTACCTACGCTTACAGTCATAAAAATATTTAAATTACATATACATAATGGAGAAAATTTACTACAGTCCACATGGATATTGGAAAGGGACAGATGCTATTAAAGAATTAGCTAAAGCTGCACGTGTTTTGGAAGAGAAAGCCAAAGCCTGGTTAAAACAAAAAACAATATATATGGCAAGAATACTTACAGGCACCAAAATATATACCCAGGAGAAAATTCGGTATTCATATCTCTCATCAAGTTCACCAGGCTCATCTGTTGTTTCTTCCACATCATGCGGTCAGAGGTAAAACCTATAAGTATGCCCTGACAGTTGTAGATGTAGCCAGCCGATACAAGGAAGCCGAAACCTTGACCGCGACGGATGCGACATAAGTAGCCCGGGCATTCGAAGATGGCCCTCTAAGTTGCCAGTCGATCATCGAAGAGTCGAGAGATTAAATCGCTACATAGGCGAAGGTTTGTTTCCACTCCAATATTCACGTGATTTAGAATTGGGCCCACCACATAGAAACAGAGAATGGGTAGTGCAACTTCCACGGCTGATTGATTTTATGAATCATGAAGTAATTAGACTACTTGATAAGGGGCCAGTTGACCCAATCCGTATGAAATCCATTGTAGTGGAGGTGGCAGCACCCCGTCGTAAAAAAAAAAATCGTGTGAATGCGAGGGAGACACCCGTAAACGTGCTACAGTTCCTATCTGGTCTATGAAAACATAATATCGATCGAGTGGATATGAAAGATGGGGAGCCTAACCTATACTTCTTGGAAAATGGGCCACATGGAGGATTCATACGCGAGGAATTACAAATCATACCTTGATCTTTAACAAGCGTTTCACTTCACTGATGTAGCCTTTTTTCTTCTTGTAAATCAGCTGAAATCGTTTTTTATCCGCACCATGGGCTCTACATCATCGTTAATGACCTTTCACCTCTATTCCACACACCGAGCATGTGTAGTTAGTATGGCCCATACGGTGAAAACAACACTAAGTCCCCACACGGCTTTTATTACCACAAATTTCAGTTTTCCCCATAAGTACCCATTGACAAATGTGTATCATTTCTGTGATATAATAATTTGTGTAAATAGTCTAATTGTTTAACTATTAACACTGTCAGCACTAAACCAAGTGCCCCGAAGACCAACTCACAATCTTTCTAACCTTCTGAAGGAGTGTAATACTCAGACATAGTTGGTTCATTACCTAATGGCACCTGTGGCGAGCCACCTCCTCCCGGTGGGTACTGGGTAATGCTAAGAGCTCGCCAACACCCCTGTTGTGGATCTGGGGGGATATTTGGTTCGCCAACCCGTTTGCCGTGGGTTGCGACCCTGTGTTGGTGGATGAAGGGATCCTTGTGGTTGAGTGCAATAGGGGCCTGCAATCATGTTCCTGTTGCTCAATACACCACTTTGGCCCTGAATTCACCTAGTCGGTTGGTTGAATGGGCCCAGTTCAACCTATTGGCTGGTCATGCCAAGCCCTGTGCATGAATTATATCTATTTCATCGCACAAATTTGATTTTGGACTCTACTGTCCATTAAAACTTTTTCTGATTTATGTTGTTGTGATCTTTGCCTAGAGTCTTATGCCCAGAAGCCGGTGGCTCATGAACAAATCTGGTGGACTAATTATTTATAATTCTTCTGCTGGAGTATATCATCCAAGTATCCTTGGTGCTGTAAGTTGGAGACCCACTTGCTTTTAGCATTGTCCTTGTGATACTCCATGGTGGGTTGGGAGCTTGGACCTCAGACCGTCCAAACAAATTGATTACTGGCCACGTTTCCTTGTCATTGAGACCAAAGATAACACACCTTTGAAGTTGAACCTGTTTGCTGTGTCTAAGGGTATCCAAGGCATTGCTGGAGAAGTAAAGAACGTTAGAAGATTACGTTCTGGTGCACCGTTGATTGAGTGTGCCAGATAGCAACAGTCAACAAGCCTTTGAATAATGACACTTTTGTTGGGACTCCGGTTACCATCCTGGCACACGAAACACTTAACACCAGTAAGGTGCTGGCAGACATGTCTGACCTAGATATCGTTTCCAAGATGAGAGATCAGGGTGTGCTATATGTCAAACGCTTCTCTACCCATTAAAAACACTAACTAGCTGTGTTTGGAAGACCATGAAACGCTTGACAAATAATCGACTTGTTTGGTACTTGGAAATGAATAACCTTATAACAGATATACAGTCTGGTTTCCGTAAAAACAGAAGTACTGTTGATAACTTTATGCATTTGGAATCATTTGTAAAAATCGCACCGATTAATAAACATCCCGCTGTGTCTATCTTTTTTGATCTTGAGAAAGCACATGACACAACCTGGAAATATGGCATTTTAAGCGATATACATGATTCCGGTTTGCGAGGTCGTTTGCCTGAATTCATAGCCAACTTTTTAAATGATAGACAATTTCGAGTCTGCATGGGTTCTACCCTGTCTGATCATTACAGTCACGATCAGGGTGGTTCTCGCAGCAGTGTTTTGTCTGTCACACTTTTTAGTAGAAAGATAAATAGTTTATCAAAAGTTCTAAAATGATTCAATTGATGTATCGTTATTTGTGGATGATTTTAATATTTCTTGTCGTGGGGAAAAACTGCAGTTGTGTTTAAATAACATGAATAAATGGTGTCTCGTAAACGGCTTTGAATTTTCCAAATCCAAAACCAATTGTATACATTTTGGTAGAAAATATAAGCCACATAAGAACCCAGAACTATCACTAGATGGCACTCCCATCAAAGTTGCAAAGGAGGCCAAGTTTTTGGGCCTAATAATATTTTACTCCCACTTAACGTTTCTGCCTCATATTAAATCCCTTAAAACTAAATGCCTGAAGGCGCTTGACTTGATGACAGTTGTTTCTAAATCGAAGTGGGGAGGGGATCAAGCGACCTTCTTACACTTATATCGATCACTGGTCCATTCAAAACTTGATTATGCCTCCATCGTATATGGTGGAGCCTGCAAAAGCATCCTTAAACTACTTGATTCTGAGCACCACCAAGGCTTAAGACTTTGTCTTGGGTCTTTCCGAACTTCACCTATTCACAGTCTTTACTTTGAGGCCAATGTACCATCTTTTGCACAACGTCGTATGAAATTATCCTTACAATACATTACTAAATTATAATCTAATGAATCTAACCCTGTACATAACTGTGTGTTCAATCCACTTTATGAGGATTTCTACGACTAGAAATCTTCTCTTGTTCCACCTCTCGGACACAGAATTAAACCCGTTGTTTCTTCAGTCAGCATTGAGCTGGAAAACATAGCTCCCACCTGTCTTTTTTCTCTTCCTCCTTGGCGATTGGTTAGGCCCCAAGTGGACCTAACATTGACCACTTTTTAAAAAATCAGAAACTAATGAATTACAGTATAAACAAGAATATAATCAATTAAAACATAAATACAGCATTTATAAATCCTTATTTACAGATGACTCCAAGGCCGGTGGTGCCGTAGCTTGTGCCACTGTCACTGAATCCAGAACAATATCTTCCAGATTACCAGACAACAGGTCTATTTTTACAGCTGAAGCTAATGCCATATTAGTGGCTCTTAAATATATTCAAAGACACCCTAAACATACACAGCATATACTCTATTCAGATTCTCTTTCTTGCCTTCAGTCTATAAAAAGTATTTCTTGCAAACATCCACTTTTAATAGAAATCACTGAATTGGATAATGATCTCGCTACTGGCCAGTACGACATCGTCTTTTGTTGGTTACCCAGCTACGTGCACGTGGGCATTTCTGGTAACACGATGGCCGATCTTGCTGCCAAGGCAACACTCAACAAATCTGTGACACAACTTCTTATTCCATATACTGATTTTAAAGCTACGCTTTGATCGTGTATCCGTGATCTGATGCAGAAGGAGTGGGACACCCAAGTGGGTGTAAATAAATTACATGCAATGAAACCTTATATTGGGTATACCCACTTGGGTTGTCAGTCCAGATTTGAAGAGGTCATTTTGCGGTAATGTCGTATTGGCCATACGAGATATACTCATGAATACCTTTGAAAAGGTGAGGATCCTCCGTTCTGCATCCCTTGTGATGAAAGAATCACATTCAAGCATATCCTGCTTGACTGTGTTGAGTATTCCATCACATGGGATCAGTATTTTAATTCACGACCTATGAAGGAAGGTACGTAAGTCCAAAACATTCTATGTAAATTTAGTACGACAAAACTTTTAATCACAGTATATTTGTTGTTTTTAATAATGGCTAAATTTCAATATAATCGCCAATGGCTGAGGGGATGGTGTAAATCCATCTGGGGTCCATGCAGGTAGCAAAAGTACTGTAAGTCCCCATGGTCCCTAGTATGGTGATCAACCTTCAGTTGTTGGCAATCTACAGCCCATATTTTATATTGTATTGTCGAAATAGTGGTATTTGTTTTTACTCTCCACGCTAGTTTTAATTGTAACTGTGATATTCTAGTTGTTTTACTGTCCTTTGACGACAGGTTTTTATAATGTATACATATTTCATTTCAGTATCACAATATGGCTGAAATATTGCCGATGTGACATTAAATATTAACTCACTCACTCACCCATTACCTAATGGTTCCAGTTGTTTAGCCATTAACACGTAGTATTCTTTCATAGCTTCGTCGACGTCTGTGAAAGTTCTAATGGCATGATTTTCGCACTGGAGTTGATCATTTCTAAAATCTAGTCCCTTCATTTGTCTCTTAGTGCATTCGACCTGTGTGGTCTGTAGTTTTGCTACAGCTATATTGTGTCGTTTTCGCTCTGCTTTTGCCCCAGCCGCATTTGACTCTTTTAATTGAGAAAATAAAAAAGTACTACTGGAAAACGCTAAGGCATTCACAAGAGCACCACCAACCATGATTGCTACCGTGGCCATATTATATGCATTACTTTAAAATATTTTCAGGTATAATGCCTTCCTTTTTCCAGAACGTCCTTTGTGGCCTCCACCATACCAATATTCATAGTAAGCATAAAAATATTTTGCAGGTCGACGTCAAGTTTTATAGTCGGTTGTTTCATAATCATTTTAGTCAACCGAGGGTACCCTACTGATAATCTGGAAACCACTAAAGCGTGGTATGCATCGTTAACGAATGATTTTCCCGCAGATGTAATATATTAATAGAAATATATAATTTTAATTATAATATAATATGAGGGTCGATTTCTGGGGTGACTTGCAGTCGGCTGTCCACACGACCTCCCGACCCGTGAAGGTCCCGGGGTAGAATAGGCCTTCAGCAACCCATGCTTGCCATAAAAGGTGACTATGCTTGTCGTAAGAGGCGACTAACGGGATCGGGTGGTCAGACTAGCTGACTTGGTTAACACATGTCATCGGTTCCCCATTGTGCAAATCAATGCTCATGTTATTGATCACTGGATTGTCTGGTCCAGACTCGATTATTTACAGACCGTCGCCATAGAGCTGGAATATTGCTAAGTGCGACGTAAAACTAAACTCACTCACTCACTCACTCACTCACAGTACCTCCCACTGGATTGGTTGTGGTTGGGGGTGTGGGGGTTTCCCCCACAACGTATACAGTGGAAACCTGATAAGTAAACTTTCCAGGGACTCATCAAAATTGCAAATGGCAGAATAACAGACAATATTTGTAATTAATACAACATGTTTTATTGCACAACATTTCACTGATTAAGTATAAAACATAAACAAAACATTTCAATCTAGCTTGTGGTTTAGGTCAGAAAAGCTGTCATGGGGGACTGTCGCTTTGAAAAACATTCATTCATTTCCTTCTCTCCAACATAGTTGGCCACCATGTTGAAGCCTGTCATTACGGTATTTCCATCGTCTTGCAAAATCACATATTGCCTGACGACTATTATTTCATCAAGAGAAGGTGGTAGAGGAGGGGGCACTTCATCTTCATCGTCACTGGGCGGCTGGGTCTTCGTCTTTGAATCAATGATGTTCTGGACGATGTCTTGCTCACTGGCAGGGCTGCGGGTTACGAGCTCATCATCCACACTGGCATACTGAGCAAGAGTGATATTGTTTACCATTAGGGTGGCAAGGGGTACATCATCCTCAGTGTCACTGTCATCATAATCAGTGTTTGTCTCATTGGAAATTTTGAAACCTGCATGTAGGTAGCACCTGTTTATTGTCTGGGGTTAAATGTTGCATGGCAACAAGGACTATTACGTTTATGGGCTCCTTCATGTCAATGGCCTTGATGAACTTGGTCATAAGCTGTTTCCTGTAGTGGACCTTCAGGTTGTTAATAATGCCTTGGTAGCAGTTTATAAAAAATCCCTGTCTCATCTGCATTAAAAATGTCTTTGTCATTATATTCTCTAAGTAGAGAATCAAGAGATTTATGCCACATTTTCATGCTGTCAGATTCTAAATCAACAGAATGTTCTTCGTCACAGCCTTTTTTAGGACAATGCCATAACGCGTTTTGAAGCATCCTAACCAACCAACTGAACACTTGAAATCTACATGGCCCAGCCAAATTGCAAAAAGTCGTCAGCTTTTATCACCAGAAGCGGTCCAGATAATGGAATGTTTTCTCTTCTCACATCTTTAAACCGTGTTAATAAGGCTTCTTCAACATCTTTGAATTTGGAGAACCAAGTTCTTTTGTGATCATTTGAATAACCAGACTGGTGGTAGCGTTCCTTAATTTTGTCCTAATTTCTGATCCAGTTGTACTAAGTAGCAGTGTGTATATCGAATTTCTTTGCAACATCTGACTTTGCCAAACCATTTTCAGTTTCTATAAGAGTGAGTGAGTGAGTTTAGTTTTACGTCGCACTTAGCAATATTCCAGCTATATGGCGACGGTCTGTAAATAATCGAGTCTGGACCAGACAATCCAGTGATCGACAACATGAGCATCGATCTGCGCAATTGGGAACCGATGACATGTGTCAACCAAGTCAGCTAGTCTGACCACCCGATCCCGTTAGTCGCCTCTTACGACAAGCATAGTCACCTTTTAAGGCAAGCATGGGTTGCTGAAGGCCTATTCTACCCCGGGACCTTCACGGGTCAGTTTCTATAAGAACAGTGAATTTGTCCTCAATAGACTTTGACACAAGTTTGCATTAACGTTTGACAGAATGTTCCAATCTCAGTATCCCCCAGGTAAAGCTAGGTCCTTCAGGAGATTGTTCAGACATTTTGCCAGAATAGACTAATAATAAGTGGTTTTTCCTTGTTTTTTATACACTCCAACTTTTGTGTTAAATAAACAAGCATTTCTTTAATGCATCCCATTCTGAATTCATCGCGACCAAAGAATAGCATTTACTTATCCAGTATATTTAGTTAAGTGGTTTTTACTTAGGTGGTTTCCAACGTATAATGAAACAGCAGCAGTGGCTACTACACCACCTACAGCCACCCACATGTTATTATTTTTTGTGTGCCTTGCTAAGCCATTTTTCTATCAGCTTCAACTCTTTTCTAGTTCTTCTTGGTGACTCGCGTCACTGGCTCCTGGTGCAGTGCAGCTGTCTGCGGGACTCCCAACTGGATTGTCCGCAGGGTTGTGGGGTGTCCCCACCATGGCTACCTCTTCCTCGGCAGCATTCATCTTGTATAATATTATTATGTTTTACAGGTTAAGATTGAAATGCAACAGAGATGATTCGGGTGATCCTGGCACGGTCAGGCTGGGAAACCTCATCATCAGCTCAGGGCCCTCGCCCCCTCTACACGCAGACTAGACAGCGAATGGGACTTCTCCCAGGAAACACTGCCTAGTCGAACCCACCAAGAACTTTTCGGAGAATATGGAGGTTCCCCAATACTGCAGCCTTCTGCATTACCCAGATTGTCAGAAGGGCTGTGCTCCCGGTGGAGAACCCAGGCACTCTCCTGATCTGCGCCAAGAGATCAGGAGGTACCAAACCAAGAATGGGAAGCCTGACGACAGTGTACTTGGGATACAGGCGAGACATTTCAAAGGCAAGGTCCGCATATTTATCATGCTTTTCCTGAATCTTGCCAATCACATTTTTATCAAAAGGGACAGAAAATTCAATGATATAAATAATTTCATTAGTTTTATCAAAAAGGACAAGATCAGGTTTGTTGGCTGGAATTCGTCTCAGGCTGTATATTGGCCTATTTCAGAGAAGTTTGAAAGCATCATTTTCCAGGACGCCCTGGACATGTTCAGGGTCATACCATGGATGGATCTCGGGGTCAAAGCCACAGCCACGCCATCATGTCTTTTAAGATATGTTGTTTGTGCCAAGGAAGGGCATCCACTGACAAGGTGTTGGACAGTCTCTGTAAATTCATTGCAAAGACGAGATTTCATATTGATATTTTCTTTATTATATTATTATATATATATTATATATATTATATATTATTGTTATTTACAGATTGAGATAGAAATACAGCAGAGAGGGTTTGGGTGATTATTATTATTATTATGTTTTACAGATTACAAATGAAATGCAGCAGAGAGGGTTTGGGTGATCCTGGCACAGTCAGGCTGGGAAAGCTCATCATCAGCTCAGGGCCCTCGCCCCCTCTACACGCAGACCAGACAGCGAATGGGACTTCTCCCAGGAAACACTGCCTAGTCGATTCCACCATGAACTTTTTGGAGAATGTGGAGGCTCCCCAACACTGCAGCCTTCTGCATTACCCAGATTGTCAGAAGGGCTGTGCTCCCGGTGGAGAACCCAGGCACTCTCCTGATCTGCGCCAAGAAATCAGGAGGTACCAAACCAAGGGCACCGAGAACAATGGGGAGCCTGACGACAGTGTACTTAGGATGCAAGCGAGACATTTCAAAGGCGAGGTCTGCTTATTTATCATGCTTTTCCTGAATCTTGCCAATCACATAGCTGTCAAAAGGGACAGAAAATTCAATGATATAAATAATTTCATTAGTTTTATCAAAAAGGACAAGATAAGGTTTGTTGGCTGGAATTCGTCTCAGGCTGTACATTAGCCTATTCCAGAGAAGTTTGAAAGCATCATTTTCCAGGATGCCCTGGACATGTTCAGGGTCGTACCATGGATGGACCTCGGAGTCAAAGCCACAGGCATGGCAGAGACGATAGTAAAACCAGCGAGTCATGCCATCATGTCTTTTAAGATATGTTGTTTGTGCCAAGGAAGGGCATCCACTGACAAGGTGTGGGACAGTCTCTGTGAAGTCATTGCAAAGACTACATTTCATATTGATATTTTCTTTAAGAATAACATTCTGGCGATTGCGAGTGGGAAGTGACTGGTCCTGAGCAGCAAAAAGGAAGCCCTCAGTTTCACATTTGAGACCAGCCGACTTCATCCAGGCAAAGGAGTTGGTTGGATTGCTGTTCTGTTCCACACACTGCATGTACACTCGGTGCAATGGCATCTCAGACAGCTTCTCCACAATGGACCGACTCTGAGCAGACTTGGTGAAGGACTTCACCTGGTTTACTCCCATCGCTGTAACGTCCAGCAGTACATCGTCATGAACAAAATCAACTTCAAATTTCAGATTGTGTCCAACAACCTTGGCACGCTTAAAATAGCTGTGGAATTCCTTGCTTTCATCATGAGTCTTGACGTGCATCACCAGAGGATCATCCGATAAATAAATATGTGCAAAAGTGCACAATAGAATTCTGTCATGAAGAGCCTCCACATTAATCAAACCCCGACCTCCAGAATTGATTGTCATGTATAAACGATTAAGAGAGGAACGAGGGTGGTGCGCTCTGTTATCAGACATGATCCTTCTGGTCAGGCGGTCAAGACCCTGGATGTCTTGTTTTGTCCAATCAACTACTCCAAAGGAATAGGAGAGGACTGGCACAGCAAAAGTATTGGTGGCTTTGACCTTCTTTCGAGCATTTAGCTCAGAGCTCCAGATTTTCTTTAAACGAGATTTATACTCGGCCCGAAGTTTATCTTGAATCTGGGCATTCTGGAGCTTGTCTCGAACTTGCATTCCAAGATAGGTGTAGGCCTGATCTTCCACGAGATGCTCTATAACTCCTCCCCCTTGTAACTTGACCGATCCATCATTAGTTACCTTGCCACGTTTCAAGTGAAGAGTATTACATTTGTAGAGTCCAAAAGTCATGCCAATATCATTAGAGAAGGACTCTACAAGGAGAACCTGTTCTTTCAAATTGGTGTCTCCTTTGGCAATGAGCTCGATGTCATCCATGTAGAGGAGATGAGTAAGAGGTGTTGGGGATCTGTGCTGAGGAGGCCCGGGATGGTAACCTTCCTCAAAGGAAACTCAAAGGATTTAGAGACAGACAAAAAAGCAAAGGACTGAAGGAGTCCCCCTGGAAAATTCCCCTTCTGATTGGAATAGATTCCGAAGTCTGCACCTGTCCTTTCGAGTACATCTCAAGTTGAGTCGACTCATTAAAGACTTGACTAAATCAAGTAGTCGCTCAGGGAGGTCAATACACTGAAGAGACTTCAGAATCCATTCGTGAGGGACAGAGTCATATGCCTTTTTGTAGTCTATCCAGCAGATGGAGAGGTTGCGGTGGTAAGTCTTAACCTCTTCCAAAATCATTTTCTGTACAAGAAGTTGATCCTTGCACCCCCAACATCCCTTCCTCGCCCCCTTCTGCTCTCTGTAAATTATCTCATATTTATTATTATATTTTACAGATTAGAATTAAAATGCAGCAGAGAGGGTTTGGGTGATCCTGGTACAGTCAGGCTGGTCAAGCTCATCATCAGCTCAGGGCCCTCGCCCCCTCTACACGCAGCCCAGACAGCGAATGGGACTTCTCCCAGGAAACACTGCCTAGTCGAACCCACCAAGAACTTTTCGGAGAATATGGAGGCTTCCCAACACTGCAGCCTTCTGCATTACCCAGATTGTCAGAAGGGCTGTGCTCGCGGTGGAGAACCCAGGCACTCTCCTGATCTGCGCCAAGAGATCAGCAGGTACCAAACCAAGGGCACCGAGAACAATGGGGAGCCTGACGACAGTGTACTTGGGATGCAAGCGAGACATTTCGAAGGCGAGGTCCGCATATTTATCATGCTTTTCCTGAATCTTGCCAATCACATTGCTGTCAAAAGGGACAGAAAATTCAATGATATAAATAATTTCATTGGTTTTATCAAAAAGGACAAGATCAGGTTTGTTGGCTGGAATTCGTCTCAGGCTGTATATTGGCCTATTCCAGAGAAGCTTAAAAGCATCATTTTCCAGGACGCCCTGGAAATGTTCAGGGTCGTACCATGGATGGACCTCGGAGTCAAAGCCACAGGCATGGCAGAGACGATAATAAAACCAGCGAGCCATGCCATCATGTCTTTTAAGATATGTTGTTTGTGCCAAGGAAGGACATCCACTGACAAGGTGTGGGACAGTCTCTGTGAAGTCATTGCAAAGACTACATTTCATATTGATATTTTCTTTAAGAATAACATTCTGGCGATTGCGAGTGGGAAGTGACTGGTCCTGAGCAGCAAAAAGGAAGCCCTCAGTTTCACATTTGAGACCAGCCGACTTCATCCAGGCGAAGGAGTTGGTTGGATTGCTGTTCTGTTCCACACACTGCATGTACACTCGGTGCAATGGCTTCTCAGACAGCTTCTCCACAATGGACCGACTCTGAGCAGACTTGGTGAAGGACTTCACCTGGTTTACTCCCATCGCTGTAACGTCCAGCAGTACATCGTCATGAACAAAATCAACTTCAAATTTCAGATTGTGTCCAACAACCTTGGCACGCTTAAAATAGCTGTGGAATTCCTTGCTTTCATCATGAGTCTTGACGTGCATCACCAGAGGATCATCCGATAAATAAATATGTGCAAAAGTGCACAATAGAATTCTGTCATGAAGAGCCTCCACATTAATCAAACCCCGACCTCCAGAATTGATTGTCATGTATAAACGATTAAGAGAGGAACAAGGGTGGTGCGCTCTGTTATCAGACATGATCCTTCTGGTCAGGCGGTCAAGACCCTGGATGTCTTGTTTTGTCCAATCAACTACTCCAAAGGAATAGGAGAGGACTGGCACAGCAAAAGTATTGGTGGCTTTGACCTTCTTTCGAGCATTTAGCTCAGAGCTCCAGATTTTCTTTAAACGAGATTTATACTCGGCCCGAAGTTTATCTTGAATCTGGGCATTCTGGAGCTTGTCTCGAACTTGCATTCCAAGATAGGTGTAGGCCTGATCTTCCACGAGATGCTCTATAACTCCTCCCCCTTGTAACTTGACCGATCCATCATTAGTTACCTTGCCACGTTTCAAGTGAAGAGTATTACATTTGTAGAGTCCAAAAGTCATGCCAATATCATTAGAGAAGGACTCTACAAGGAGAACCTGTTCTTTCAAATTGGTGTCTCCTTTGGCAATGAGCTCGATGTCATCCATGTAGAGGAGATGAGTAAGAGGTGTTGGGGATCTGTGCTGAGGAGGCCCGGGATGGTAACCTTCCTCAAAGGAAACTCAAAGGATTTAGAGACAGACAAAAAAGCAAAGGACTGAAGGAGTCCCCCTGGAAAATTCCCCTTCTGATTGGAATAGATTCCGAAGTCTGCACCTGTCCTTGCGAGTACATCTCAAGTTGAGTCGACTCATTAAAGACTTGACTAAATCAAGTAGTCGCTCAGGGAGGTCAATACACTGAAGAGACTTCAGAATCCATTCGTGAGGGACAGAGTCATATGCCTTTTTGTAGTCTATCCAGCAGATGGAGAGGTTGCGGTGGTAAGTCTTAACCTCTTCCAAAATCATTTTCTGTACAAGAAGTTGATCCTTGCACCCCCAACATCCCTTCCTCGCCCCCTTCTGCTCTCTGTAAATTATCTCATATTTATTATTATATTTTACAGATTAGAATTAAAATGCAGCAGAGAGGGTTTGGGTGATCCTGGTACAGTCAGGCTGGTCAAGCTCATCATCAGCTCAGGGCCCTCGCCCCCTCTACACGCAGCCCAGACAGCGAATGGGACTTCTCCCAGGAAACACTGCCTAGTCGAACCCACCAAGAACTTTTCGGAGAATATGGAGGCTTCCCAACACTGCAGCCTTCTGCATTACCCAGATTGTCAGAAGGGCTGTGCTCGCGGTGGAGAACCCAGGCACTCTCCTGATCTGCGCCAAGAGATCAGCAGGTACCAAACCAAGGGCACCGAGAACAATGGGGAGCCTGACGACAGTGTACTTGGGATGCAAGCGAGACATTTCGAAGGCGAGGTCCGCATATTTATCATGCTTTTCCTGAATCTTGCCAATCACATTGCTGTCAAAAGGGACAGAAAATTCAATGATATAAATAATTTCATTGGTTTTATCAAAAAGGACAAGATCAGGTTTGTTGGCTGGAATTCGTCTCAGGCTGTATATTGGCCTATTCCAGAGAAGCTTAAAAGCATCATTTTCCAGGACGCCCTGGAAATGTTCAGGGTCGTACCATGGATGGACCTCGGAGTCAAAGCCACAGGCATGGCGGAGACGATAATAAAACCAGCGAGCCATGCCATCATGTCTTTTAAGATATGCAGTTTGTGCCAAGGAAGGACATCCACTGACAAGGTGTTGGACAGTCTCTGTAAATTCATGGCAAAGACTACATTTCATATTGATATTTTCTTTAAGAATAACATTCTGGCGATTGCGAGTGGGAAGTGACTGGTCCTGAGCAGCAAAAAGGAAGCCCTCAGTTTCACATTTGAGACCAGCCGACTTCATCCAGGCAAAGGAGTCGGTTGGATTGCTGTTCTGTTCCACACACTGCATGTACACACGATGCAGTGGCTTCTCAGAAAGCTTCTCCACAAAGGACCGACTCTGGGCAGACTTGGTGAAGGACTTCACCTGGTTTACTCCTATCACTGTACCGTCCAGCAGTACATCGCCATCAACAAAATCAACGTCAAATTTCAAACTGTGTCCAACAACCTTGGCACGCTTAAAATAGCTGTGGAATTCCTTGCTTTCATCATGAATCTTGACGTGCATCACCAGAGGATCATCTGACAAATAAATATGTGCAAAAGTACACAATAGAATTCTGTCATGAAGAGCTTCCACATTAATCAAACCCCGTCCTCCCAAATTGATTGACATATATAAATGATTAAGAGAAGAACGAGGGTGGTGTGCTCTGTTATCAGACATGATCCTTCTGGTCAGGCGGTCAAGACCCTGGATGTCTTGTTTTGTCCAATCAACTACTCCAAAGGAATAGGAGAGGACTGGCACAGCAAAAGTATTGGTGGCTTTGACCTTCTTTCGAGCATTTAGCTCAGAGCTCCAGATTTTCTTTAAACGAGATTTATACTCGGCCCGAAGTTTATCCTGAATCTGGGCATTCTGGAGCTTGTCTCGAACTTGCATTCCAAGATAGGTGTAGGCCTGATCTTCCACGAGATGCTCAATAACTCCTCCCCCTTGTAACTTGACCGATCCATCATTAGTTACCTTGCCACGTTTCAAATGAAGAGTATTACATTTGTCAAGCCCAAAAGTCATGCCAATATCATTAGAGAAGGACTCTACAAGGAGAACCTGTTCTTTCAAATTGGTATCTCCTTTGGCAAGGAGCTCGATGTCATCCATGTACAGGAGATGAGTAAGAGGTGTTGGGGATCTGTGCTGAGGAGGCCCGGGATTATTATTATTTGTTTTATTAGATTTACAATGCTTTGCTGTGATGATCGCTGCTGTCATCGGGGCTAGATACATGATGTATTTGTGATGGAAAGCACAACTGAGGTAGCTCAAGGTATTATCAATAAATGGGTCCTTCTCTAAGTCCTCCCACAAGTAGAGTCGACGTTCTGGTGGAATTGGTAAAAAGTGCAACACGATGCTGGTGTAAATCTGGGTAGAATAGTAGAACCCATAACTTTTGTCATCTCAGCCCCGAGTTGTACCTCATACCCAGCATATAATTTATGTACTTCCTAGTCTGACATTTTCTCAATTTTGTCAGCAGTGATGTTTTCTCCGAAATAATTTTTTGCCTTACCACCAACAACTAGTGTTACCAGTCTGTCTTGCTGCTTGTTGTCCTTTTGTTCCTCTGCAGCTAACATCTGTCCTAATAATTTATTGTACTCCATTTTATAATATAGGACTCTATGGTGTAGTCAGTCCAGTTGATTTAGTGATCGGGATGGGCTGCTGATTTCTGGTTCGATTTGATGGTAGATTTCTGATGTTCCTTGATTCTGGTGTCGACAGGCCTGGATGTTTCTCCTATGTATGAGTGCCCACAATTGCAGTCAATTTTTACTTCACATGGGGAGACGAGATATATGAACAGATACATGGACTGCCCATGGGTTCCCCACTGTCTACCATCCTCTCAAAGAACCAATCAGACTTTACCAAAAGGAAAATAACTGAAGCAATCAACATCAAAAGATACCAACCCCTGATTAACAGAGACCAAGGTCACCCGATCCCCACAGCTTATGATGAGCTCATGAAACCACTCTAGCCTACTGCACAAGCAACCCACTCTGTGTACCTCACTGGCTTACTTAGTTATCATCACTTGTTAGCTTGTATTTATACTAGGCTCTGTGCTCTACTGGCTTCCATGTTATCCTTTTATCCATTGTTAACCCTTTGTCTTTATCATCACTTGTTTATGTATATATATCGCCTGTTCTCTCCCTGTATCATTTACACTTTGAAAACGATACAAGAACCTGTATCGAAACGTCGTGTTCCAGTATTAAAGAAGTTGTCATCCATATACAGTCAGGCCGTGCTAATCCGAACACTTCTGCTTTTCATCAAAAACGTTCGGATAGTGAAACGTACGGACTACTGAAACGAACCTTCATGAACACAACTACAGTAGGGTTACTTCCCTTTGACATGGCAGTACAAAAACATTCGAACGTGTACAAGTTGGCTGAATGTGCGATGTGCTGTTTGGGGGCAAGAAATCAACTTTCACGTTGGTCAGTTTGACACTGGCATACTTGTGACTGGCAGCATTGTCACGAAGTAAGATCACGTGTCAACCACGTGATTGCATCTGTCTGTCAAATGATCATAGCCAATCATAAAAAATATCCGATGTCCGAAATTGTGCTCTTACCGATAGACTGTCCGAATTCTTGACCAAAATGTTTACACATAAGATCAAAATTGGCTTAAGGGTTTTCTCTTTTATTTATTTTTTTTTTTTGTGCTGCAGTAATTTCACATCTTTTAGGCCTAGGGGCGGGACTTACCATTATGACTGACAAGCGTCAGGTGATCTCATGTGTTTATACAGGAAGTAAGCATGACAGGTATTGCTCCAACTAACCAAAAGTGAGATCTACTAATTGATCAAAATCACAAACTAACGACATCTTCAACTCGCAAGTGTCACTTAACAATTACCACTGAATGGGGCTCATGGTGTGAAGGGATTATCCCAACCTTTTTGATGTACCGCCGGATTAATGAAGCAAAACTATGTGTAATTAGCTAATCTGTTACCGCTGATTAACGTTCGGGTACAGAGAGTGAAGCACCGGATTACTGAATCAACAGGTAATGAGTTTACATAGTAAACAAGATTGGTTATAGCTAGCTATTGTTCGGATATCGTGGGAATCGGATTGTCGGGGTCCGGACTAACGCGGCCTGACTGTACAGTTATCCTACTTACTTCCAACTTCTAAAATATGCCTCTCAAGCAAGTCATTCGTTACCAATGATCATGCAACTTTTACAATCAGCAGTAGACGGTTATTACGATGGATTAAAAAGCGATAAAAACTACGTTAAGCAGGGCTGATACTATTCGGACTTTACCTGAGATAACAAAAACATTCTATGCCTTAGGGATAACCCAGAGAGTGACCTTTTTAAAAAATACACTAGAGAACCACTCGCCTTGTCAACTCTAGCCAGTCGCTAAGGTACTGAATTTATCTGTAAAAAATTGAACATGCAACATTATAGTGGTGCAAAACCTAAGGTTCCTCCGAAGGTCGTTCAAGATCTGCAAACCACACGATCCGAACTGAGTAGTAGTGGTGACATTACACAGCATGCTACAAAAGCATCGGACAGCATCGAAAAACTGTTGAGTAATTACTGGGAGAAACCGTTGCCAGGGTTTAAATTTCCAGTGAGGGAACTGTACGGCCTAGATGAAGCCTTGAAACACATACGTGGAACTAAACAAACACATAGCTCGTGAAAAAACCAAACACAGCAAAACGGAAGACGAGGATATAAAGCGCCGTATTATGGAACGAATTAGTAATTTAGAAGACGAGAGACACATGAGATTGGAATCCGCTTCCTCGAATCATGAACAGCTGTGATCCCAGGTCAACCGCATACGGGAAACAATCAATAGAATACTGAACAAGGAAACCACATTGGTCGACATGATCCGAATATTGTTCCAAGAGCAAGGCATCACCATTGCCAGTGTTCTGACAGCATTGGGTTTCATCCTTTCGACTCTAGTCTTATCGCTGAGTGGGGGACCCCCCCACACTCCCAAGTGGTGTTGACGTCAGAGACTGGATAAAAAAAACAACATTTAGAATCGCTCAGGGAGGGCTGCAGGTAAGGCTGCAGAAGCCCTGCCCGGTCTCCTAGGAAGTATCCCATCGTGGCTACTCAGCACACTGAGTAAAACTGCCACGTGTCGTGGTCAAAATATGTGGGCATTCACCGGTACCATGGCTGGGCTGGTGTACGTTGTGGCTAGGGAAAACAAGACACAAGCCGACACCTCCGACAACCAGCGCTGTTTTACGATCAATATGCTGCTGATTTGACACCTGCATGGTGAGTAGGGGGAGACCCCCCACACCCCCTGGTTTAACCCTTAGCCCTGGTGGTGGCGCCACTATACACGTTTCACCAAGTGGGGGTGTGGGGGTGTCCCCAATGTTGACGTCGGCATTAACCCCTAATTTTTGGTCATCCGTGGCAATGGTTATTTCAACCCGTGAAGGTCCCGGGGTAGAATAGGCCTTCCGCCACCTATGTTTGCCATAAAAGGCGACTCAGCTTGTTGTAAGAGGCGACTAACGGGATTGGGTGGTCAGACTCGCTGACTTGGTTGACACATGTCATCGGTTCCCAATTGTGCAGATCGATGCTCATGTTGTTGATCAGTGGATTGTCTGGTCCAGACATGATTATATACAGATCACCGCCATATAGCTGGAATATTGCGTAAAACTAAACTCACTCACTCAATGGTTGTTTCATTGTTGGAGCCTGTTATTTTATTGATTCTCAGATGCATGTCGCTTGGAGAAATCCCACACCGAACACGTAGTTGACTTTTCACTTGGCATGTTGTAACATGTTCTGGTATCATGTTATAGCACAAGGTAGATCTACTGGCGTCCTCAATATTAGCCCCAAAGTGTTTCTGCATGTTGTAAGCGGTTCCACTATCTATGATGCCGGGGCGCATCTGCAAATGAGCGCCAAGAATAGCCCACACGTACGTTCTAATCGAGTCGTTTAAACGGATAATACCTGCGCCAGTGTATCCTTTCCATGTATCCAGCACAATTTTTTTCCAATCATCACCTGGCCCTTGTTTAAACCTCCAAACGCAGTAATCCCTGCTGTCGCCAAAAGCCAAGTAACAGTCGTCCCACTCGTTTCTTTTAAAGTAGTGATATACTTGTAACCCCACTTTTTCACCACATCGTTGCTGGCTTCTGCCAGAGACTGATTGTGAATGATAGGAATCCTAATCCATGATCCATCTTCGGATCAACACTGAATTCATTACAAACTTGTTCGTATGCCTGTCTATCATATGGATTGTTTATTGCATTCAACGCCTTATCCTGAGGTATTGGTGCGCTTATTTCTTTGAGAATACGTCTGACATGGTAGTAGACATGAAATGTAAACACGGATTTACTCAGTTCGTCCGATCTAGTGTCTGTCAACGTCAAGCCACATCCAGTCGTCACACACCACACAGCGAAATTGAATTGATTCTGCCAGAATTGCATCGGGTTGCTAAACCATATGAGTACTTTTTTCACATTCGTGACAGAAAACCCATAATTTTCAAACACATCCATGAATCCAGCTCTGAAATACTAACCATCCACATCAACCAAGATTTTCATGTGTGTGAAGTTGGAGGCGTTTATGTTGTCGTTTTTGGGGTAACATACTTCGGGTTTATACATATTATTATTATATTTAATTCATATCATAGTATGTACATTACTCTTTTGGATATAACGAACGGTGAGACCATTCAACTTGAACATGCTATTGATAACACATCTGGACAATTCGAAATAACACTATGCGATATCACCTACTACCCACGATGGAGAAACATCAACAAAACTAATAAGAAGATGTTCATTATGTGGAGCCGGACACCTAATGACCGATGGATACTACAGCGTATGTATGAAATTTTCAAACCCTTAGAAGCTGAACTTAAAATAAATGACTCAAATGTGACCGTGTTGTTAGACAACAACAATATAAAAATCACACTGAGGCTCAGTCGACTGCTGGCCAAGATATTAGGGTTGCCAATAAGAGATATAAACCCTCAGTCTGTCGTCTGTTGTGGTACAAGAGTACAATTCCATACAACCAGTTATGTGCTCATCTCAAAGAGCTTAGCACAATGAATAATGTACAAAGTGAACGCCCTTTCACGTTGTTGAGGGCTGTCCCGGTTAAAACAGAAAAATACAATGAGGACCGCACCGAGTCAGTATAAAAAAATTCTCAAATGGTAATATTTCTGAATTAAAAGTATCAATTTTAGATACAAAAAACAATGCTGTAAATATAGGATACCAAATCATAACACAACATATACAAAATGGCTAGTAATTAAGGACCAGGAATGTGAATAAAAAGATGTATTAATACACGTTTAACAGATCTATGTGATACTAGAGGGTTTGATGACACAGGAATAGATGGTAAAATATACCCATTAAAGCTTATAAACAACATTTACAAACGTGCTGAAGTCCCTGTCACCAGTGAATCTGGTAATACTTTTAACCTAGATACATCAGGATCTGACAGCAACACATGATACGATCAAAACAAACTGTACTATCTAACACTGACAACAGGTGGATCATGTTACCATCTCACATTAACTGGTTTCTCAATGTGACACTAATTTCCCCATACGCTTTCATCAAAAACAATGACCACCACCTAAACAAAGCTGTAAATAACGGAATCCTGCTCGTGGCCTACGTCCCACCACAAAGACACAGTGTAACCATCACACCAGTCTGAAGTAGAATGGCCCACATGCTTTCATGTAAACATGGAGAGAACGCAGTATTACAGTTGGCTACTCATTTCAACGGTGTGGTCGGCATCCTGGAAAGTCTCTCAGAGAATTCCACGCTGGTCATTCAGTTCAGGTCTACCTAGGTGAACCATCACAGATCGATATTGAGATCGTGAAAGGAATCAAACTCCTGTGAGCTAAAAAACACCAGAGCCGCATTTGCTCAATTTATGTGTGGGTGGGAGGGTGATTCACACATGCAAGGTGTCACAGTGATAGTGGAAGACACTATAGATCATATAAGTATTATATAAACAATGGTAAGCTCCAATATAACACCAATGTAACACTGTGATCTAGGAGACACAAATAGTTTCAATTTACCTTGTGAGGTAGAAACACCATACATCTTATACTTTCACGATATACAAACGAAAACCACTAGCTGATTTTACAGAGCTTGAATGGGTAATTAAAATAACACTAACCAACCCTTACATCGTTTTTAACCAAAAAGATCTCATTTCCAAACTTACTAACAATGGCTTCCTTCTCATGTCCTTTAGTCCAGTAGTAGATAATTCTATGCGAGCTTTACAAATACCATATCACATTGGAAACCCCAGTCAACTCAGGTGCCCACTTATACATTAACAGAATACACAATTACCAACGTCTTTATTTTTCGAGTTCACATGAAATAAGACCATACACAACACTACTTATAAACGTATATCTCGCAGACAGTCGCTTCAGTCAAATAGACATTTTACATGGCCTTGGAATAATTTGGTATAAAATGCATGAGAATAAACGTTGCCGAATCATAATAAGATGAGGCTTTCCATCAACAAGCCTCAATTGGGTTCGTCTTATGGACGTATTAGTATCTCACCCATTTTACTATATGTCATATGAACCTTATAAGCTTAAAATATGTCAGTCAAAAATTAACTGACTTATAATTAAAAACTAATTTATAAACTATATTATAGACAATTAGAATGGGACTGTACCCAGCTGTAGATGAAGAAGGAAATATAAAAGGAAGTGTGGACGGATTTCAGTTGAAACAGATATGTGAAATGAAACGTTGGCTAGAACAAGAGTGTGATACCCGGGCATCACTGCATAAAAAATACAGCAGAACTTTAAACTACATAGATGGTGCTGATACCACAATAATGGCAACTAGCATGGGATTAGGAGCAGTAGGAGTTGGGCTGCTGACAACAGTTGTAGCCACACCGGTGGTGTTAGTACTTGAATTAGCAGCTGCAGTGACAGGAACAGTTGGGTCGGTGTTTAAAGTTGTATCCCATAAATTGAATCGTAAAGCAAAGAAACACAATGAAATTAGAATACTTCCTGTATCAAACTTAAATACGATAGGAGATCATGTTTCCACCGTACTCAATGACAATAAAATCTCAGAAGAGGAGTTTTGTTTGATCCTAGGTGAACTAGAAAAATAAAAAAAACAACATATTCTATAAGTGAGGACGAGAGAAAAAAATATAAAACAAGGGATACAACAAGCCCAACAAGCATTTATTACGAAAACCAATGGTAGAATAGAAGATACACATTGAACTGTTTCGCTGAAGTCAGTGTGGATGATACCCTCCCACCACCTATTTATAGAGAGTAGTATAGGGTGTTTTCACGCCTCGTAAGTTTTTAGTAGTGGGTAAACACAGTGTGAAGGTCGAATATTAAATTTGAATACCCTCGCACCTCGCCCATGTTCACGTGCTTGCTTTTTCAACTCATGCACTGTTGTCATGTTACAGTGTGGTCATACTATATGTGAATCATTTCGCTAATTGTGTGTCACTGTGTAATCAACTCTCAGCTGGCACAGACTTTATCGATCGTGTGAGGCCATATGCACTGTGTGACCCAGCTCTCAGCTGGCGTGTTCACTTTATCGATCGTGCTGGCTAGTTCACATTTAAACATTTGAGCCCCACATCAAAATTTATGTGAACAAACTAGCCTAATGTGAAGGCAGATGGAGTTTGTGAAAGTGGGGTACCCCTATAAATTTGGCAGAGTTACTCACCTTTGTAAATTTACATGTGAACGGTTTTTGCAGATAAAAAGTAGTTGTATAATTAGTTTCAGATGTGGTGTACTTTTGGTCTCCCCTACAAATGTGTTGGAAATCTGGAATGTGGTCCAGAACCGCTATTACTTAAACTACTATTTTACATATTTGTATATATTGAATGTTGTGATGAAATAATGCATTAATTGTTTCTGTGAAGTACAGAATGAATTAAACTTGCTTTCTATTTAGCTCCTTTGTGCCTTGTTTTTAACTCAACTGTAATATTATTTAACTGCCTTTGGGTAGCTGTGGGGTGAAATTGCTTAGCTTGGGTCACTCCATTGTTTACCATAGCTTACGCCTGGGTGGCCTTGCCCTGGTACACTAGCACTCAAACATAAAGCAAGATGAAAATTCACTTTCAAAGCGTGGATATTTATGACAAGATCAGTCAACATTGTGACTATCCTCAGTGTCTTCAGTGCTAGTATTTCAGTATCAATACAGTTAAACTTGAACCACTCACATGGTTTGTTCGATTACAAATTACCACCCCTTGACTTTCATTGAGATATGGAAGGGGTTAGTTTTGGTAGCACTAGAGATTAAGAAGATGCGTGGAGAGAGGGCGTTGTTTGAATTTTTTTGAACAGCAAAATAATAAAACGAAAATAAAAGAAGATTTTGTTTGACGTGTTGTACTTCAGGACGTCACTTAATTGTACAATAATTTCAAAATCACTCAGGAGGTCAATGCTCAAAACAACTGGACGTATGTACACAGACATTGCCTCTGTGTGCGTGAAGCATCTGTTTTCAAAATGTTATTACAAATGGAAAGAAAGAGTGACATTCAGAGGGCTACGTCTAATCTGATTACAATCACGATGGATCCAACGTTCTACTGTTGGGTCTTATTGACAAATTTTCACCGTTGCAAAACCAATAATTAGTGTTATAGTAGTATTTCATCGAGAATACATGGTTGTGCTGTCCAGAGTTTATCTCTGTTCACAAATCCATACATAACATAAACTCTCAATATATTCCTCAAATGCCATAAAGCCAGCGAAATCGACAGTATCATGTTTACACTTCAGACAGATTGCTAATTCCTCTACATCGTTCTGTGAAAATGTAATAATTGTGAAAATTGGTTCCAGTTTTGCTTGATTCACTTGATTCACGACTTGGAAACTTATAGCTGTGTGCATTCCTTCGCGTACTTTGTCTCGATCCATTAGCATACTTTACAAATATATACTGTTATGGTTTCGATCGATTCCGTACCATGTCAGTAATGTTGTACAATGCCAGTTTGACAGTTCTGCCACACCTTGGGTTCCCGTCACTCAGCCAGCTTGCAGTGTTGCATTTTGAGTCGACAACGCGCTTATACTTACGTTTGAAGATGAAATGGCAGTAGCATCCTTCAGAACACTATAAAAAATATGTATACATTTTTTTAAAGCATCAGGTGAGATGTAAGAAGTATTTGCGACTACATTTTCATAGCAGAACACAAAGTCTACTTGGTTGGGAAGTTGAGTCGCAAGGTGGATTCGAACACGCACTTTTAGAAAGAGACGTCTCACTGCACAGATACTGCAAAACATGTTTCTTTAGGGGAAATGGTCTATGACCATTGTATTGTGAACAGACAAGTGTCCAGAGGTGGTACTGTTTTCAAAACTCCAAACGACGTCGAAGAATCCATTGGTAAAGAGGTATAAGATACACGCAGAGAGATACACTCCGTATGTGATCTAGACTGTTACGCGTTTATTCTCTAGTGGAAACTACTGCGATACCTGGGAATCAGTCAATAAACAAACAAAAAAATAACAGCTATATTCTGAAATTATCAAAAGAGTTTTGGTAAGAATGTCAGTAGCACCTGTCACTCAAAGTATTTCTTACAAGTTTTAATTACATGATTCAATACCCTCGATACCCGTGTTTAATCAAGAAATTATGTATTCAATAAGAATACTTTTGGTTTTGATTGCTGAGACTAAACGATTTGGTGATGCATTGCATATTCCTAATCAGACTGAAACAATGTTGTTGACACATTGTTGGAAGACTGAATTTCTTGAATTTCCTTTCTGTATCGCCAACATAAAGTAACAAAACCTTGGATAGTGAGTGAGTGAGTTAATACTTAACGTCACATCGGCAATATCTCAGCCATATCGTGACGAGAACATTCAACAATGAAAAAGAGCATATATAAATCATAAAAACCCGTCAACGAAGGACAGTAAAACAACTAGAATATCACAATTTCAATTAAAACTAGCATGGAAAGTTAAAACTAATAGCACTATTTAGATAAAACAATATAAAAACAGACTATAGATCGCCAACAACAGAAGGTAGATCACCACACTAGGAACCATGGGGACTTACAGTACCTTTGCTACCTGCATGGTCCCTAGTTGGATTTACACCATCCCTTCAGCTGCTGGCGATTGTATGAAAAGTTAGCCGAAATTAAAAGAACATGAATGCTACGATTAAAATCCTGGTAGACTTAAATTTACTGTGAATGTTTGTGGACTTACGTACCCTCTCAGGAGGACAATAATTTTATAATACTTCAACTCCCTTTGATGGTACAGCCACCAACGATTCAAGTTACTAATTCAAACTACCAATCATTAAAATGCATCTATTTACACAACATAATTTTCAAAATTCCACCAAAAAATCAATTTCTTTTACAAAACCAATGATTAAATGACAACTAACAGTGCTAAAAAGGTCCTTGATAGTTTTGACATTGAAAAATTTATCCCTTGTGATGGAGAATTCAACACAGTCAAGCAGAATATGCTTGACCGTGACTCTCTCATCACAAGGGATACAAAACGGAGGATCCTCACCTTTTAAAAGGTATGCATGAGTGTATCTTGTATGGCCAATACGACATCGTCGCAAAATGACTTCTTCAAATCTGGACTGACAACCCAAGTATGTATAACCAATGTAGGGTTTTATTTCATGTAGTTTATTTATACCTACTTGGGTGTCCCACTTCTTCTGCATCAGATCACGAGTGTAAGCTCTAATGCTAGCTTTGTAGTCAGAATAAGGAATACGAAGTGGTGTCACAGATTTGTTAAGTGCTGCCTTCGCTGCAAGATCGGCCATTGCGTTACCGGAAATGCCAACGTGGCTGGGTAACCAACAGAAGACGATGTCGTATTGGCCAGTAGCAAGATCATTATGTAATTCAATAATTTCTATTAAAAATGGATGTTTACAAGAAAGATTTTTAATAGCCTGAAGGCAAGAAAGAGAGTCGGAATAGATTATATATTGTTTATGTTTATGGCGTCTTTGAATATATTTAAGAGCTGTTAATATGGCGTTAGCCTCAGCGGTAAAAATAGAACTGTTGTCTGGTAATCTAGAAGATATTGTTCTGGATCCAATGACAGTGGCACAAGCTACTGCGCCACCGTCCTTGGACCCATCTGTAAATAAGGATTTATAACTGCTATATTTATGTTTCAATTCATTATATTCTTGTTTATACTGTAATTCATTAGTTTCTGATTCTTTAAATGTGGTCAGTGTTAGGTCCACTGCGGGCCTAACCAACTGCCAAGGAGGAGAAGAGAGAAGACGGGAAGGAGCTATATTTTCCAGCTCAATGCCGGCAGCAGCAAGAAATGGTTTAATTCTTAAACCAAAAGGCGGTACAAGCGAAGATTTTATATTGTATAAGTCCTCACACAGAGGACTGAAAACACAGTTATATGCAGGGTTTGACTCACTGGAATATAATTTTGTTACATACTGTAAAGCTAATTTGATACGTTGCTGCTCAAGAGATGGCTCATCGGCCTCAACGTACAGGCTGTCAACAGGTGAAGTTCGAAAGGAGCCAAGACAAAGTCTTAGACTTTGATGGTGAACAGAATCTAAAAGTTTCAGGTTGCTTTTACAGGCTCCACCATATACAATGGAGCCATAATCAAGTTTTGACCGGATCAGTGATCGATAAAGTTGCAGGAGGGTAGCTTGGTCCCC
This sequence comes from Haliotis asinina, assembly GCF_037392515.1. Classification (NCBI taxonomy): domain Eukaryota; kingdom Metazoa; phylum Mollusca; class Gastropoda; order Lepetellida; family Haliotidae; genus Haliotis; species Haliotis asinina. The sequence goes on from NC_090280.1 coordinate 9,939,537, forward strand.
TCCCCATTTAGAATTTGAAACGACTTTCAACAAGTCAAGTGCCTTCAGGCATTTAGTTTTGAGGGATTTGATATGTGGTAGAAACGTTAAATGTGAGTCAAAAATTAATCCCAAGAACTTGGCCTCCTTTACAACTTTGATGGGAGTGCCATCGAGAGATAGTTCTGGGTCCTTATGTGGCTTATATGTTCTGCAAAAATGTATGCAATTAGTTTTGGACTTCGAAAATTTGAAGCCGTTTTCAAGACACCATTTATTTATTTTGTTTAAACACAACTGCAGTTGCCGTTCAATAGTATGCATATTTTTACCACGACAAGAAATGTTAAAATCATCCACAAATAATGATCCATCAATTGAATCGTTTAAAACTTTGGATAAACTATTTATCTTGATACTAAAAAGTGTGACTGACAAAATACTGCCTTGTGGAACACCCTGATCCTGATTATAATGATCAGACAGAGTAGAACCTACGCGAACTTGAAACTGTCTGTCATTTAAAAAGTTGGCTATGAATTGAGGCAAACGACCTCGCAAACCGAAATCATGTAGATCTCTGAAAATGCCATATTTCCAGGTTGTGTCATATGCTTTTTCTAGATCAAAAAAGATAGACACAGCATGTTGTTTATGAATTAGTGCGTTTTTCACAAATGATTCCAGTCGCACTAAGTGATCGACAGTACTTCTATTTTTACGGAAACCACACTGTATATCTGTGATTAGGTTATTGGTTTCCAAGTACCAAACAAGTCGATTATTTATCATGCGTTCCATGGTCTTGCAAACACAGCTAGTTAATGAAATCGGACGATAATTGGACGGATCCGTGTGATCACGTCCAGGTTTAGGTATTGGTACTACTATGGCATCACGCCATGAAGAAGGAAATTTACCTGAAGTCCAAATATCATCAAAAATAGATAAGAGCGTCTCTAAACAGGTTTCTGGTAAGTGCTTCAGGAGTTGATAATGTATGTTATCAGCTCCTGTAGCAGTGTCATGAGCTTGATCAAGAGCAGTATGGAGTTCATGAATAGAAAACGTTTCATCTTCCCCATTATCAGAATTGAAATTAATAGTTTTCTTTTCTTGTTGTTTTTGATACTACTGAAATTTAGGTACATAATTAGAAGAGGAAGAATGTTTAGCAAGAGTTTCGCCCAGTTTATTCGCAATATCTGATTTATCAGTAAGCAATTGATCTCCATGTTTAAGATGATGGACAGTTGATTTAGTACCTTTGCCTTTGATTTTCTGGACCATGTTCCATACCTTGGACATGGGTGTCCGAGAATTTATTTTGGATACATAATTTTGCCAAGATTGGCGTTTGTTCTGTCTAAAAGTACGCCGTGCTTTAGCATTTTAAATTTTAAATTTATTTAAATTATGCACCATAGGATGGCGACGGAAATAATGTTCTGCTTTTTTCCTTGCCTTCCTAGCTTGTTTGCACTCATCGTTGAACCATGGTTTTCTTATGTGTGGAACTACAGAGGACTTTGGTATACACTCATCAGCTATGGAATTCAGTTCATCAGAAAAGCATTTAATAGCATCAGGAACGTCAATAAAAAGTTCAGGTTTAAGTTTTTCAGCACACAGTGTTTCATATAAAGCCCAGTTAGCCTTTTTAAAATTTCGTCTTGATGATGGAAGAACATCGGATGGAGTTACAGCTTTTAACATAGTAGGAAAATGGTCACTTCCACTGATGTCATCGTGGACTGACCATTCGAATTCATTTAGTAGTTCGGAAGTTGTCAATGACAAGTCAAGAGCAGAATAGGTCCCTGTCCCAGGGTGTAAATATGTGTTGGAACCATCATTATAAATACATAAGTCATTGTCAGAACAAAAGTCCTCCAACAATTTCCCTTTAGTGGTTGTAGTTACACTACCCCAGAGTGGGTTGTGCCCATTTAAATCTCCCATAATAATACAGGGCTTCGTGAGCTGATCATATAGAGCTTGAAGATCAGTCTTGGCAAACGTCGTCGACGGAGAAATATAAAGAGAGCACAGCGTAAACGCTACATGTAAAGTAATTCTCACTGCAAAAGCCTGCATATTAGTATTAAGTGAAACAGGGCTTTGAATAACGTTTTGTTTGACTAGAATGGATGATCCGCCAGTGGCCCGATCACCCGGAGGTGCAAAACAGTGATATGCATTAAACTGACGAAGGTTAAATGTATCTGTTTGTTTTAAATATGTGTCTTGGAGACATATCGCTCGAGGTATAAAATCTTGGACTAATAGCTGTAATTCATGTAAATTAGTCCTCTGCAGTTCCAATAATCCTCTGCAGTTCCACTGTACAATATTAGTCAAATAAACTATCTTTTGGGGGGATTTATTGGGGATCTACCCCGCACTCTTTTAGAGGGCGACAAGCTATGTGCCCTAGAATGGACGTTTTCAGAAACGTCCATGTCTTCAAGAGACCTGTATTTATTGAACAATTGAATTTTGTTCTGTGACCCTTTAGGAGCTCTGCCACTTTGTTGTTTTGAAGCATCAGGTTTTGGCTTCGATTTATTTTTCACAGTCTGTTGACTATCAGCTGTGGATTGAGACTTTGAGTGTGACTGAGATGATGATTTGTGATCAGAAGACGACTTTGAGGTACTAGGAAGTGATTCCTCAGTCTGTGATGATATAGCTGGGTACAAAAGCTGTGGAGAATCGCAATTTACCCAAGTCAACGTAGTTTGGCAGCCTGTGGTTGATGTAGTGTTAGATTTAGTTTCCGATGATGTTTTTGCTACTGTAGCATAAGTTTGTGGAGGATCAGATCTCTTTACCAGTTTTTTGGCCTCCGAAAAAGAGATATTTTGAGTAAATTATATTTTATTGATCTCCATTTGCTCTTTCCAAATAGGACACTGTTTAGAAAAGGACGAATGGTCGCCTGAGCAATTGGTGCATTTTTTATAATCGCTGTCACAATCTTCTGTTGTGTGTGTCTTCTCACCACAGTGAGCACACACAACAGACAATGTGCAAGTATTTACACCGTGTCCATATTTCTGGCATTTAAAACACCTGAGCGGGTTGGGGATGTAGGTATCAACTTGTATGTTGCAGTGGCCTACCTTCACTGATTTTGGAGCATTTGGACATGAGAAAGTAAACAGATAAGTATTTGTTTTGACGGTTTCCTTGTTTCTGCGAAAAGCGCTTGACATATAGTACACCTTGATCTTTCATTTCAGATCCTATATCAAGTTCCGACATGTCATCAAACAATCGATCTCTATCTCTCACGATACCTTTACTTGTATTCAAGGTTTTGTGTGCAGAAACCGTGACGGGAATGCCCACGAAAGATTTAATATTCATCAGATTTGTTGCTTGCTGCTTTTTCCCGCACTCGACTAGCAGGGCACCCGAACGAAAGCGTCTTATGTTCTTCACATCATCCCCAGCAATGCCTTTAATACCTTTGGATACAGCAAAGGGGTTCAATTTCAACGGTGTCTTGTCAGGAGTCTCAATCACAATGAAACGTGGCCAATACTCAATCGATGTAGACGGTCTATGGTCAGTATCAACAGGGTCAATATCAAGTGGACGTTTTGGGTTTTTTTGTTGGAGTTTCATAAGCCATGGTTAGTTTAATACGGTTCATCATCCGAGCTCCCCACCCACCACGGAGTATCACAAGGACAATGCTAAAGCAAGCGGGCCTCCAGTTTACAGCACCAAGGATACCCGGATGATATACTCCAGCAGAAGAATTAGAAATAATTAGTCTACCAGATTGGCCCATGAGCCACCGCCTTCTGGGCATAAGACTCTAGGCAAAAGTTCAGAACTTCAAAAATGCATTTTAAATTTCGAAAAGCTCAATGAACAAATAAGACCGAAAGTAAAAATCCAAATAACATTTGTGCAATGATACATATCCTCCATGCACAGGGCTTGGCATGACCAGCCGATTGGTCGAACCGGGCCCATTCGACCACCCGTCTAGGTGAAGTCAGGGCCAAAGTGGTGTGTTGGGCAATGGAACACAGTTAAAAGCCCCAGTGCCCTCAACCACCAGGATCCCGTCCTCCACCGACACGGGACGCAACCCACGGCAAACGGGTTGGTGGACCAACTATCCCCCCGGGTCCACAACGGGGGTGTCGGCGAGCTCTTAGCATTACCCAGCACCCACCACGAGGAGGTGGCTCGCCACGGGTGCCAAAACCTTGGATAGGACTGTTGAAGCGCTTCATGAAACAGTTGACGTTATGGCACTCAAACAGAAGGGAAATCAGAGCATTTGATATGGAACAACTGACCCCAAAAAGAACCATTCACACGTGCCCTTGTTCTCACTTTGTAACATTATATCCATGTAAACAGGTGATATACTTAGATGAATATCCTTGGAATACATACGCTGCAACCGTTATTACACAGGTGTGTAAAAGTTGTAAACCGGAAGGAATATTCGTACATTGTAAGGGCAGAGCAACCATGTCTTACGGCTAAGACAAGACATATATATACTGTTGTGTGGTTCGCACACACGATGGGCCGATGGGGTAGCCTCATTAAAACAACCGCTCGTTACGCCGAAGACCAGGGTTCGATTCCCTAGATTGCTACACTATATGAAGCCCATTCCAAGTGTCCCCTGCCCGTAATATGGAATATTGTTAGGAGCGGCGCAAAACTATACTCACTCTTTTACCTCACACAGAACAGATGGTATATATAGACCTGTGTATTGAATAGGTACCAACGCTGAGACCAAGAAGACATAACATTCATGTTCTCATGATAACATTACTTACACGAACTCCAAACGTTCCCTCGTGGCATGTCCGGATGCACTGGTCAAAATCTATATCGGCCGTTGTTTCTTTTGCTACATCTGGTTCAATGTGCCAAAGAAAGCCAGTTTGGAAACATCCAAAATATTCAGCTGCAGCTGCAATTAGAACAACAACAACTAAATATATTTCCCAAGAAGTGTCACCATAATAGGAATTTAATAAGTTTGTATTGCTTAAACAGTCTGAAAGTATTCTGTCTCACACTTTGCGCTTTCACACTCTCTTTGATCCAAGTTAAAAGTGGAAGTTTTAATTGGAAGTTAATGCCACCCAGCACTAAAGGGAACAACACTTTCCCATGTCATAACTGCATAACTGCCAACTGCCCCTAATCTGTGCATACAGTTTGAACCTCGTGTGGCGTGATCTTTGAAAATTATGTAATGTATGTATGTAATGACAAAGAGCCTAGGTAGGTATCTTCAATGTAGGTAATCTGCTTCGTGAGGAAAGTTGTGTGGAAGGTTTTCAAGGGAGATAGAATACATATGCAATTTAATTCACAATATCATATAAAATGCATTAAGATATGCCATCGTATACATACTACAGTACTAAGATAAATCTCTTTAAATGTCCACGAAACTGTTGTCATGGAACTAGTCCAAACAAAGATGGATCACGGGAATGGTTCATACCAGGAACTCATCTTGCTCGTTAGTAACACGCTCGACTTGTAACTTTACATACAAAAGTTCATTACAGTGCCACTCGGTAAGGGACCCCCATACTCTTAATAATCATCCAAGGTCTCCCAGTCCCTTTGAGAGGAATTGAGACTGGGACATTAAAGACGTTGGCATTCTGATGGAAACTCATACACATCTTCTGAACCTGATTCTAATAAATAACATGTTGAACTGCAAGAGATTATTCACCAATACACAGAGGCTGAAATGCGTGCACGACAGTAGGCAATCTGCAGTCTGTGGCAGGTCCCATTCGTTGCTAAGGGCTATTGCTGTCATTGCAATCACGTGCACTGCATAATCCAAACAAGCCAAAGTTGTGTGATCTCACAATTTCTTACAGACTTTGCCCTGAATCATCCCTGAAGGAAGGTCTCATGCAACAGTTCTCAGACAGACAGACAGACAGACAGACAGACATTTATTCAGTAATAGGCCAGTGGCCCAAAATACAAACATAGGTATAATTAGAATTTACATGCGTTTATCTAAATACATCAGAATCTCTTATTTTCCCAACATTATATAAAAATAGGCATAAGTTTTTTATAACATCTATATTTTTTGAAGTCATAATGTTTATAAAACTGTGTTGTGATATAGGGTGTTTCAAGTATTTATCCAGAAACTTATTTCTTATGTCTAGGTAGGCTTTACAATAAAGTAAAACATGTATTTCATCTTCAATTACATACAAATTCATTTGATAGCAAAAGTGACAGAATCTTGAATCATAAGGGATATTGTTGTATCTGCCATTCTCAGAACAAAGTTTATATTTGCCGCATCTAAATTTTGTTAAAGAATTTCTCAAATATGGGGCAATATCTATAGAGAGATAGGATTCGACATTCAAGGTGGACTTAAAGAGTATATAATTAGAACACTTGGTTGTATTATGTAGCGATGAGAACCAGTCTTGTGAAAGATTATCAGATAGTCTTTGTTTAAAAACAGACATGAAGACATCAATATTACCAATATCCTGTGCAATCCAGACAAAGCCAAACCCAAGTCTATATAATATATTCTTGATATGAGATGCCCAAGTCGTTCGTCCAGATTCATCTAGTGACTTTAGCATTAAATAACACTGGTGGGGCAACCTACAACTTGGGGGAGTTAAAAGTCTCAATATTTAACCAATATTTAACTGCCCTTGAGATATAAGTAAGCTGAAGAGGGAATCTGCCACATTCACCTAGTGCCATGTTGTTGCAAGTATTTTTACCAACTTTTAAGAAATATTTACATGTTTTTATCTGTATTTGTTCGATGATTTTACAGTGGGTAACACCCCAAATTTCTGAACCGTAGCAGAGAATCGGTTTTACCACAGCATCAAATATTCTAAAAAGATCTGCACATGACAGAAAACTTACACGTTTTTGGAATCTAAAGATAGCCGTAACGGCTTTATTGGCTTGTGACGCAAGAGTAGTGTGAGCTTTAGTCCACACTAACCTAGGAGTAAACACGATACCCAAATACCTGTAGTATGAAACAACTTCCAGCTTTTGCCCAAAAAGAAACCACTTTTCATACCGTCTAAGGGGCCCACTATTTCTGAACACAATAACCTTAGTCTTATCAATATTGACCTTCATACCAGTGACTCGACACAACAGTTCTCAGATCGAATGATCCTCGGTCTTTGCAGAAGCCAGTCTCCATAAATACCCGTTCTTACCCAAAGAGTAATTTATCGTGTAAACAGCCCTACGAAAGAACACTCCAAGATCAGAAAAGTGTCAATGCTGACGTCGATAGAATTCAAAATTTAGACGCAGATGGCGATCTGTCATAATCCGCATCCAATTCGACTTGTTGCCACAAATCAACTGAAACTTATAGAAAAAAAATGAAAACTTGAAACTTAGTTATCATGTCACGTTTCTTTAGGGTTTTGTCTTTTTTGTTTCATATCTAACACTATTTGATGGCCGGAGGTTGTGTACACCCGCAGGCTTGGTACCCATCGGGACCACAAACTGACCAGATAAAGGCTTAATGGTTACCACGTGTTCATGGTGGGTGCCATACACATTATGCAGCACCATCAACAAAGGGCGCTGAATATGGACCAGCAGACAGTCGAGGCCAGCAGTGAGGACTATATCTATTCAGCGCATGGAAAGCGTTTAGTCTCTCTCACAGTCCCCGCCACGCCCTTGTTGTAGACACTATGGACTATTGGCTTTATACCACTGTAATTAAAGAGGTTGTTGAAACACTTCATCCTCCTTATGTTATCATGACATATTTGACAAGTGAAGATCCCGGGGTATAATAGGTCTTCAGCAGCCCATGCTTGCCATAAAAGGCGACTGTGCTAGTCGGAAGAGGCGACTAACGGGATCGGGTGGCCAGACTCGCTGACTTGGTTGACACATATCATCGGTTCCCAGTTGAGCAAATCGATGCTCCTGCTATTGAACACTGGATTGTCTGGTCCAGACTCGATATTTACAGACTGCCCCCATATAGCTGAAACATTACTGAATGTGGTGTAAAACTAAACTCACTCACAATAACTGATTCATGATACACTTATGACATCTTTTGTTGAGTGATTGACAGGTATATACGTACGTTCAACTTGGCAATGAACATATAACAATTTGTACACTTCTAAGACAAATATTACGCAACTCAATAACAGCATCGATCTCTACTTACCCTGTTTCGAACTGTCTTTATCTGTATTTCTTGAATACTGCTTGTCTTCAACACTCTTTGTAGGATGCTGCTTGTCATCTGTGCTTTTCTTTGAATGTTGCTTGTCTTCTACATTCCTCTTTGAAAGCTGCTTGTGTTTAACACAAACGGTGTGTCCATGGTAAGTTGTCAGACACCTAGCATCATGGTTACATGTCAGCAGGGAACAGCCACCAACAACAGATTCCTGCAATGTAAACATCATATCTGATTCAGTGTTCCTCCAACAATGGTTTCGTTACATGTACTGAGTCAAAAAAAAGAAACTTCGCAAAATGTAATTTTTAAAAGGAATAAAGAATTTTCCTCTGATGATACATCTATGTATCCAAAATGGGATCCCTATCTTTCGACTCTAGAAAAAAAACGTTAGCAAACCCCACTCAAACCCATCCATTCGTCGTGCAAATGACGTTAGTGTCAAATCAGGTTTTGCACGTGCAGTCGATCACGTGATCTTCGCATCGAAATTTTCTTCAGTTGCACCTGTTTGCATTTGCCTGAAGAATTGAAAAACACTTTTAAACGACAGTTCTGCCACGGTTGTCAAATGTGCAACGTGGAAGTGCCGTTGACATGTTGAAGCGGGAAGATCAGTTATTGACCTCGCAAGTGCAATGGTATGCAGCCGTCGTACTTTGTATGACTTGTCTACAACAAACTGGCACCACTTCAGATCGCCCAAGGTCGGGTCGTCCACGTGTGACGTCACAAGCAGAAGACCGCCAAACCGTCCTACGTCACCTACGCGACAGATTTCTCCGGTTACACGAACCAGGGCTGAGATGTTTAGAAGTCAACTGTCCTCAAAGATCATTCAAAATCGGTTGTGGGTTACCAATCTCCATTCCCGAAGTCCATATCATGGACGAATAATGACGCCGTTTCATCAATCGCAACGTCTGCTGTGGGCCCAACGTCACCTCCGACGGACCAATAGAGACCGGAATCGAGTTGTCTTTAGTGATGTATCCAGCTTTGCCTCAGAATCGTGGACGGCAGGCATAGAGTCTGGAGACGACGTTGTGAACGGTATGCCCAATGCTGTGTACAGAATGTCGACGGATTCGGGGACGGAAGTTGCATGGTGTGGGGTGCTTTCTGTGGGAATAACCGTTCCCGACTTCTGGTCATCAGTACAAACCTCACAGCTGCTGCTTACCGCGTCCAGGCAGTCACCCCTGAACTCGTTCCTTTCATGCAGACTCATGGCCCAGGTCTACAGTTCCAGCATGATAATGCATACGGAATTGTCTTCAAAATGCTGGAATCAACGTAATGGACTGGCCGTCGAGGCCCCCGGACCTTTACCCAATATAGGACGTTTGGAATGCACTTGGGAGAAGGCGTCGTGGTTTTAGGAACCACCCTCAAAATTTGCAGGAACTTGGCGCTGTTCACAAGCATCAGGCAGACGGTGTGTTTGGCAGTGGCGGATGCAATATTGAACTGATATTTTTCGAATTTTTATTCTTGTCACTTGACATTCTGTATACCCATGCTTTGGAACGGCGGTCTAGCCTAATGGAACTGATTGTGGCACTGCCAGTATATCGAGTACATCATACCTATCTCAGCAATGAAATAATAACAGTTCAACCATCTTACCATCTCTTGTTCTTTTATAGTGCCCTGAAGAAAGAATGTGAAGTTTCATTTTTGACTCAGCATATTTACAGATGACATATCAGCATGTTCAATAATATCACAGTGGTGGAGAACACAACAGGAACTTTCTTACCTGCGAATTGTCCACATGACGCATAATGTACCCTGCTCCAATCTCCGAGGGTTTAGGGCTGTTTACTAACTGACACATCAGGAGTGCATGATTGTATAAGAAAATCTCACAGCCACCTCTCTGAATGCACAGTAGGTTGCACATTCGAATGCCTCTTGAAAAACTCTTGACTCCACGTGAAAAGTCACAGAAGCAAAGTATGAAGTAGTGTAAACCCACAATAAGCCAGATATATATGGACACAGGTCTCCAGACATTTGCCATCTTGGACACCTCAAACGTTCTAAAGTTATTTGATTTATGAAAGTCATTTTCCTCGTGGAGATTAGTACTGGTCAAATTACCTACTTGTAAAGATAATGTTCGGAGCACTTAGCCATTTGATGCAGTATTTCAAAAACATTATTGATGGTGTTTGATATCGATTTGGCGACCTTTCTTTGTTAAAGTACCCCTTAAGCCTTGACTGTGCATTGTTTTTGGTTTTGTTGAGGACTGAATAAAAAAATTCAAAAACAAAAAGCAATGAGCAAATTGAACAAATCGATTCATGAAATATAATTCGCCAACCTTCTAGCCCAATATTGTAATGAGATTATCTTGAAATTGCCGTGACATGGAATCCTGGGGAATCTGTATTTTGCAATAATAGGGCTACAAGTCTGTTATCGTGGAAGTTATTGTGGAGAATATAGCTGTGGTTGCACATACCACAACATTCAGTTGAGCAGAATAGTCCTAATGTGGTGATTTCTGGAAATGAGTGAGTCCACTTGCTGAGTAAGCTAGTGTGTTAAGGTTATCGAATCTCTCTCATGTAAGTATGGCTCTTAAAACTATCTTTGCTCTCAGAGAGCTTCGAAAATATAGACTCTGTATCCCAAGTTCATTCGATTTAGCTTGTTGCTTAAAAATCTGGGAAATTTGTCACTTTGTTTATGTCTCGTACCGTGATGAAATCACAGTAAAACGTGACAACATAAAACTCGAGATGAGTCACCCAGTTACAACAAGGAATGAATGTTGGTCTCTTGTTCCACTACCGTATTTGGCGGTCTCTCATTTACACCAAATTCTGAAAATGACTGCATGTGTATGTTGCACCTGTGTAATATTTTCCCTGTGTATGATAGAAAGTGTTCGCATCCGTTGCATTTGTTCATATCATATAACTGAAATATTTTATTCCTGATGTTTAATAATCCCAAGAGACAGGAAATACAGTGTTTCTTTCCCACAATTCACATGTTTGTTGTGTTTGCTAACTGCACGATGTCCAGGGTGCGAGTGTATATCTGAGTACCTTGTGAGTAATGTTTAATGACAAACGGCTTTATAAATGACTTGAACAACCTGCCTGCTATAGTATGTTGTAAGAAGGTTATAGTTTGGCATGAAATGCATGTGGACCCGGGTTTTTTTTAAATAACTATTCTTCCACTGTTTCAATCGATCTCAAGTGGATGTATTGTCAGACAACCTACCCACATTTAAAATCACCGATTTTATACATGTGTATGAAAGAATCTGTCTATGTAACTGTAAACACAATATACAGCAGAACGCAGACTGCTTGCAGAGGGAGGGAGCCAATGACCTGTAACAGCAGCAGTGTTGGGTCAGAAAGGTAAATGCACATGCAGTTCATGATAGTTACCTGTTCACTGCACAGTGATAGACCGTTTGAATCATTCACATTGACTACTAGCTGTCATCATGAAAGCTCATTCAGATGATGATAAACGTTCAGTTAGAAAGGGGTATATTTATTTTGAAAAAGGAGGGCAAACGTAGCAAACAACTTCATAAGGTGTCGGATTACATGAAACGCACCACTTTTGCCCTTGACATAAAGAATGAATGGGCTACAATTACCGTGACATCGGCAATATCTAAGCAATATCGCGACGAGAGCATCTAATATCAAAATTAAAGATATGTCTGCTATAAAACCTGTCAACGTAAGGACAGTAAAACAACTAGAATATCACAAACGGAACTAAAACTAGCGTGGGAAGTTAAAAACAACATCACCATTTGGACAATACACTATAAAATCAGGCTATAGACTGCCAACAACTGAAGGTAGATCACCATACTAGGAACCATGGGGACTTACAGTACCTTTGCTTCCTGCATGGACCCTAGTTGGATTTACACCATCCCTTCACTTGTTAGCAATTTAGTCACATCTGGCCACAAATAAAAAACACACATATACTACGATTAAAAACAGCGGACAGTTTAAACGTACATAAAATGTTTAGGGACTTACATACCCTCTCAGGAGGACAATAATTTTACAATACTTCAACCCCCTTTGAGGGTACAGCCACTAACAATTTAAGTTACTAATCTAAGCTACCATTAATTAAAATGCAACTATCTACAGCACATAATAATCGAAATTCAGTCATGAAATCATATTCTTTAAAAAAAAACATTGATTAAATGAGAACTAACGCTGGTAGAAAGATCCTTAACGGTTTTTACAGTAAAAAAACGTATCCCTTGTGATGGAGAATTCAACACAGTCAAGTAAAATATGCTTGACCGTGACTCTCTCATCACAAGGGATACAGAACGGAGGATCCTTACCTTTTAACAGGTATGCATAAGTATATCTGGTATGGCCAATACGATATTGTCACAAAATGACCTCTTCAAATCTGGACTGACAGCCCCAGTAGGTGTAACCAATATAGCGTTCTATTTCATGTAATTTATTTGTACCTACTTGAGTGTCCCACTTCTTTTGCATAACACCACGGATGTAAGATCTAATACTAGCTTTGTAGTCAGAAGAAGGGATAAGAAGTAGTGTCACAGATTTGTTGAGTGCTACCTTGGCAGCAAGATCTGCCATTGTGTTCCCAGAATTCCTGCGTGGCTGGATAACCAAGAAAAGACGGTGTCGCATTGGCTAGTAGCAAGATTATTATACAATTCAATAATTTCAATTAAAAGTGGATGTATGCAAGAAATGTTTTTAATCGCCTGAAGACAAGAAAGAGAGTCTGAATAGATTACATATTGTTTCTGTTTGGGGTGTCTTTCAATATATTTAAGAGCGGTTAATATGGCATTTGCTTCTGCTGTGAAAATAGAACGGTCAGCCGGTAATCTGGAAGAGATTGTCATGGACCCAACGGCTGTGGCAGAAGCCACAGCCCCACCATCCTTGGATCCACCTGTGAATAAGGATTTATAGGTATTGTAGTTACTTTTTAATTGATGATATTCTTGTTTATATCGTAAATCATTAGTTTCCGATTTTTTAAATGTTGTCAGTGTAAGGTCAACTTGTGGCCTCACCAACTGCCAAGGAGGAGAAGAGAGTTAACGGGACATGAGGAAAAACATCGAGCTAAAAATGTGAGAAATAAACCAACAGCCAATAAACAAAATCTTGTACAAAAAGGTAGGCATCAAAAGTTAGATTCGTTTGACATCAGAGTCATCAGAGATGTCATTCGCCGGCTATTTGCTAGAAATGAACACCTGTCCACAAGAAAGTTAAAACACATCCGTGCAGACGATCAAGACATTCATGTTTCTTGGTTTATGCTAAGCACACTACTGCTCAAATTTGGACACAAGTACAAGAAGGTAGCAAACCAGAAACTTGTAATGTGTGAGAGATATGATATTGTGAAAATAAGGTGTAACTATCTGAGAGAAATTAAGAAGGCAAGAGAGGATAGGTTCGAACCTATATATCTGGACCTGGGTCAATGCAAACCATACTGCTGCCAGACAGTGGCTACCCACTGATCCCGGTGATGGTAGGAAACTACCAACAAGCAAAAGTGAACGTTTAATCGCTCTTCATGCTGATTCCCACCGTAGATCCCAACCTGGGTGTGATCTGGTATTTAGGTCAAAGAGCACGCACGGTAGGGACTATCATACAGGAATGAACTCAACTGTTTTCACACAGTATGTTGAGAAACAATTGTTGCCAGCTCTGCCTGACAAAAGTCTTGTTGTCGTGGACAATGCTCCCTGTCACAGTGCTTGAGATCCAAACAATATGTGCCCAACTTTCAATACAAAGAAGTCAGATATGTAGCAATGGCTAACAAATAACAATATACAATTTTCAGTTAAGGCCACTAAACCACAGTTGTACTCTTTGATTCAAAGTCTCAAATCTCCACCCACATATATCACTGACAACATGCTACGCCACCGTGCCACTGTGATCTCAACCCAGTCGAACTTATCTGGGGGAGACCTTAAAGGTACTGACCCGGGAAAATCAATCATTCAAGTTTAATAATGTCAACATTTTAGAAGTGAAATACATAAGAATGAAGACTTATGGATATCAACTTCTTTATTACGGGAACACAACATTTCGGAGTTGATGCAGTATTTCTTTATTATGGGACCTGATGAAGGAGTCAGCATTAACTCCGAAAAAATAAATCTTCATTCTTAAGTTGAATGATGTCAAGCACATATTGCTAAATGTCACATTGACATTGCATGTTGGCATGCATGTGTTGAACATGTCAAGAAGGTGGAGTACGGGCACAACGATGGCGTGATGGAGCAAACAGTTAATCCAGTTGCCGTTCATCTGGACATTGATGGGCCCTCTATGGAAGAATGGAGGGAACTTGATAAAGTTTAATTATTTTACTATATTTACAGATGATAATAGTATCCAGCCAGATATTCTCAAAGAAAAATAAATTCTTTTAACAATTATAGTACGTAAGTCCCAAGGCATTCAAAGGTAATTTACCATCTATTTTAATTGTAGTATCTTTGTCATTATAATGTTGGCGAAAATTCACTTTATCGCCTCCGGCTGAAGGCGATAAATAAATCCAGCTAGGGTCCGTGCTGGTAGCAAAAGTACTGTATGTCCCCATGGTCCCTAGTATGGTGATCTATCTTCAGTTGTTGGCGATCCATAGCCTGTTTTTATACACTGTTTCGTCCTCTAGTTAAAATGTTTTAGATTTCATGACTATTTGTACCATCAATATATCTGTGATAATCTAGTTAGTTTTACTGTCCTTTGTCGACGGATATTTGAGATCGGTTCATCAATATATGACTGTGGTATTGCCAACGCGATGTAAAAATGTAACTCACACACTCACTTTAACAATAACATCACTGAGTAAATCCAACGACTTACAGTGTAACATGAAACATTCATTTCACCTAAACTTTTCATGAAAATATAAATATTACTAGCTATATGCTTAAAGCTATTATAAATGCATTGCTTAATTTGGAATGTGAACGGCATCAAAACACTTTTGTCTTCATTATATCTTTTCTTCAATGAGTGTGCATGATCGTGTGAGCTTGTATCCTTGGGAACGTGACTTTAAAAAGTTGTTGAGTTCTAACCATAGGTGGTCCGATTAATGTGTTAGTTTAAATGTATTTTCTGTGTTCTTTAAATGCATTTCCACTTACCTATTACGAGGGTAAGATTCGTTATGGATAACAACTTCGTTATTGCATATGATGCCTATGATATTGCATCATATGCAATAAAGAAGTTGTTATCCACAAAGCATCTTACCCTCTTATCACTTACCAGCTTCTAATAATGCCAATCAAACAAATCACTTAGCTATTACGTAAACAAAATATGACATTAGCATTACAAATTTAAAGATTTTAACCTAAAGGATAATCTTCACTGATGGGTTTTGTGGTTCATGTTGAACAACTCAGATAAATAAACTAAATAAATAACGTATGATGGTCAACAGATGGCACCGACCTAACCCTATTCACGACCTCTGACACCTCTACATACCTCTCACGTGCAGAGCTGACCTTTCTGACCCAACCCCGCCGCTGTTATAGGTCAATGGCTAATCTAGAATAGAGGTAAAGGTAGCGTTAATCTGAACTCACTCGCTCACAAATGAAGAGTGTTCACTGCGTGATACATTGTTGGGAAGTTTGGACCTACTTGTACCAGTCACGCTTTGAGTACAAACGCTGCTGACAAACAACCCCAAACCAGTGTCATTTTCACATTTTATTGATAAGCTAACAAGTTATAGCGGCGCGCCATTCCAAACATGTACACGAAACATTGATAACAACAATACTACATTTTACACAAGACATGTGGGAAGAGGGTGTTGTTTGGAATTTAGTGGAACATCAAACTAACAAAACGAAAAACAAAGAAATTATACTTAATTATTTTTCTTGGAAACGTATCGCTGAATGTGTTTTTTTGTGTGTGTGTGTTTACTACACGTTCATTAATATATACCGTTATGGTTTTGATCGATCCAGTACCATCCCCGTTATGTTGTACATTGCCACACCTTGGGTTCCCATCACTCTCATCCACCTGGGAATATTGCATTCTGAGTCTCCAATACGCTTATACTGATGTTTGATGATGAAATGGCAGAAGCACCCTGTAGCACACTGGGAAGAAAATGTAACTATACAATGTCTTTTAGAAACAGCGATGTCGGGTATTACCGAACAGCTAACACTACATCCCAATACATTCCTACATTCAAGGTTGGTCCCTTGCATGGTGATTCAGTTATTGGATAGCCTGTATTATTTTGTTTTCTGTAGTAGTAGACTTTTAAAAACCAAATCCGTGATATTCCTGTATTTTACTATCCTTCGGCAACAGAATACATACTGAGCCGTGAAAGAAACGCAAGTTGATTTAATATTTCTTAATCTGTGGAGCATTTGAACTCAAAGCATGGTAATCGTAATACTACGAAGTTGAAGAAATGGGCCGTGATGTCTGGTGAAAACAACACACACCAAAAATGTCACGAAACAGAAGAGCATATGACCAGCATAACGACATCTCACCGAGTGAACAGGTGTCTGGAAGAAGGCTTGGGGGATTTGATTCCATTCCCTGACCAGTCGCGCTTCCAAATCTCTAAGGTTTTGAGGTTGAGTAGCTGTCTGTTTCCGTCTACCAATTCCATGACACACATGCACGATTGGTGCCATATCCGGTGACAGAGAGGGCCAGGGCAGTACAACAAAGTTGCTCCCTCTGTGGAAGTCCATAGGGACCCTTGCAGTGTGAGGACAAGCATTGTTAGTTGGAACGTCTGAAGATGAGATTGGGCCTGGAATAGCGGTACAACGTGGTGTTGAAGGACCAGGTCTCTGTAGACTACAGCAGTCACACGTTGACAAAACACGTGTAAGCGTGGTCTGTGGTAATAGCTGAAGCCACCCAATACCATGAATCTTACACCTCCCAGCGGTTGGCGTAACGTTCATTACTCCATACACGTAATCGGCCATCGGCGTGGGACAATTTTAATCTGGACGCATCACAAAACAACACTTGTTGCCATTGTTGACGTCGCCGACGCTGGTGTTGTCGCGTACACTGTAAACGAGTTTGGCAGTGGCGTTGCGTCAGAATCGGTTCGAAGTAAGGTGACATCGGAAATGACGACGAACAGTGTCTGCAGTGTCTGTAACGTTGCGGTCCTTGAATGGTTGCAGCAGTCTGCGTTGCTGGTTGCTGTCGGTTACGCAGATAAGTAACCCGGATGTGATCTTACGCTGGCGTTGTTACCCCCGGACGTCCTGAACGTGGTCGGTCTCGAACACTACCGGTTTCATGATACCTTGCAAATAGTCTTGTGATTGTTGCCACGTGACATCTGAAGGGACTGGCCACTGCAGTTGGTGTGGATCCGGTCTGCAACATTCCAACGGCGATTCCTCGTTGTTGTTTCGTTAGACGTGACATGTTTTCTCCGCGTTGTCACAGTCAATTTTGTGTTCTATGGTGTGTGGTTTTTTTTCATGACCTGCGTTACAAAGCTTCAAACTGGAGTGAAATACACGCGTTTTTTGTGTGAAACACAAACACCTCATGCAAAAAACGCGAAAAACAAGAAAATGATTGCGTTTTGGCGATATGTGCTCCGTTGTTCAAAACAACCTTATCTCTAAGGTCAACCTTATCTCTAAGATTTCAACCTTAGACCTTTACTAAGGTTAGCCTCCCGTTGCACAAAAAAACCTCAACTAAGGTTAACCTTAAGTTAAGGTTGATAACTAAGGTTGGTCCGACCCAACCTTAGCGTCTCTAAGGTTGCGAAGGGAATATGGCGGCTGCTATTATTTTGAGGAAGCAGAGAGTGTACAGAAATGGGAATGTCAAAAATAGCATATTAATGATCACTGATGTCAAGTTTTCATGAAACCAATTATAATTATGCTGAAACGTCGCCGATGAACCAAGAATTGGTTGGGATGTTTTCGTGCGCTTTCCGCCATATTGGATAGTGTTTACAAAATCACGTTTCGACAAGGCCGATATTGAGACGCCTATTATATCACGTATACTTCATAGTCTGCTGCGACAAATGCATCATTGAATTCTCCACACATGACATCACAGAATCACATTACAAATGGTCTTTGTCACCAACACTAACTGTCTACATAAAACGAACGAGAACGAACGCTATGCTCGAAAGACGTTTCAAATGTAAACAAAGAAAAAATCCGATTTTACACTACGGGCATTTTCGGAAATTTTCCAGCATCCAGCCGTGTAATCATTGCTTACATTGGTTAAGTAAGCCTAGAATATTAAGTTGAAGAGTATCGCAGCAAGAAATAGCAAGTAAAAAAATATACTATGCAATCATTTAATGATTCATAAGCAACTGTCAAAGTTTCCGTGCAGCGTGACGCCATGACTGACGCAAAATCAAGCAGAACGACAACGGTACTTATCGGCATTTCTGGCTTCTTCTGTCATTTACATTGTAAACGATAAAAACATATAACAATACACAGATACTCAGAATAATTCTGATTACTTACATATCATATTTATGTTCAAAAGATCCTTGAATCAAGGCAAGAGTCCTCGCAAAATCCGATGTATCCTTGTCAGCAAAGCCGCCATTTTGAAAGAAATCGGTCATGGGTAGTGATGTCACACGTCAACATTGTTGCACATCTAAGGCAATTTCTTTGAGGAGAAGGTTGGTTGAACACGAGTAAACACAATGTCCATATCATTCCGATTGCACTTTCAGTATTGTGATGTATATTTTGCGTATTTTGACCAGGTGCGAGTTTGTCAAAAACATATTTTGATAGCAACTAGGATATCTAACTCAATATTTATACAAAACCTGCTAAAGAATATATAACAGGTCATGTCTTAATTTGGACAAGCCTTACGTACACAATCTAATAGTTCTCTCTTTTTACCTTTCATTACATACCTATGAAGAGAAATAACATAATCATAAATGTTAATATCCTAAATGAATATTTATTTACGCTAAATTGATGCCAGACAGGTGCACGTGTTGCTCACAATGAGATACGTAGTAAAACCGTCTGATTGTTGATATATTCAGGACACTATTTCGTTTTGTCTAAAGTGTGTTGAATTCTGGCATAGAAGCCGATACCTTTGACATATTCAATGGAAATTAGGTGAGATATATACTAATCAGCAAAGCAGTGTCGTCTTTTTCCGACGTCACAAACTGCACAAAACATGCCATGACGTCAACTAAAATGTTGCATCATTTTCAGTTATGTTATTAGATTTCTACATAATGTCATTACATTTGAAAATATGTCTGTTACTCCGTTAGTAGTGATGCAAAATTAATCAAAATACATCTACAGAAACAGGAGAATTTGGGAATCTAAGAACTAAATTATGTATTTCCATCCAAATCGATTTCTCATGTAGTACATTGGTATCTTTCCTTACAAACTGTGAAACTACCAAAAAGTCTCCGCTCACATTGGGGAACTTTGTATTGGAATAGGTTTGTTCACTGTGTACAAAACATTACGAAAATATACTGTCCGTATTCACAGCGAACTCTCTCTATGTGATCTTAGTTACACTGACCTGATGTAAAGCTTAGCGGGGTTATGCCCCCTTATCTTTATGTGTGCATAATTAAATTTTTATTGTGTTCATTAAAATTCTGGCAATCTGATTGGTTAACTGGGAACATTTCTTTTGAGTTCATTTCCCAATGAATCTGAAAAAATAAGCCACGCCCACCGAACCGGACTACTTTCGGACCTGAGGAACGTCTGGGAATATCTTTACACAGCGAGGGAATTCCCTTGCACTCGGGTACCTTAATGAACTTTGGGTAAACATTGAAGTGCTACAATGTTTACGCGGATTCATACAGTTTGCACATTAGTTTTTAGTTTCATACTTCAATGCAACGAAAGAAATACACTGTCAATCCTTAAATCTGTGGACGTCATAGAAGAGAATCCATTTTTGACATTTATTGCGGGCCATTTTTAATATTGAGCGTATAACGTTGTGCATTAACACATAAATCCATTTCATATACACTTATGTCGTTCTGACATTAGGCTGTATTTTCTTCGCTCACACTTTTCGTAAAGATGATAAATTTTAAAAGTCGTAGCAGAGTGCTTTTATTGGTACACGATGAAAATTTAATGATTTTTAACGCACACAAAAGTTTTGGACAACATTTAGCAGTATGTATTTCTCAAATCCCTGAGGTTGTCGCAGTTATATTTATACCAACGTGTAGGAAATTAAATATTCTACATTTCTGTGTAATTTTATAGCCGTACACAGATCCAGGACCACGCTAGCGCAATTCTCGCACAACGTTAACTTTTCAAACCTTACGAAAATGTGCACCTGAAAAAAAACGGCATCCATGGGTTAAGGTTATGGCTAAGGTTGGAACCCAAGTAAAGGTTGCCCTAAGGTTGTTTTGTGCAACAGGCGTATCTTTTTCTTAAGGTGATCGTAACTCTAACCTTAGTGCTTAAGGTTGATCTTAGCTAAGGTTGTTTTGAACAACGGGGCAATGGTCAAGAATAAGCGGCAACAATGGCAAAACCATCTTCGAGTGCTTTGTTCTATAAACGAATGCATTGTTGTCCTACAAGGAATGCATTTGGAACGTATGTTTTGAAAATAGTAACTTGCGTTTCTTTTGCGGTTCAGTATATGTGGTTTAATCTACAAGAATGTTTTCCTCGTGGTATGGTTGAAATACTGCCGATGTGACGTCGAGTGTTTTTAACTCTCACTCACTCTGGTTGGTTGGGAGATTTAGTCAAATCTTGGACTCAAACCCACGCTCTCCAGAAAGGCACCTCATAGCCGAGATACCGCGAAACCTGTTTGCTTTCGGTGGGAGTAAGTCAGATATTACGGACTGTGACCATAGTGGCAGTGAATAGTGGCAGGTTTTGATTGAAGAGACAACTAAAATCAGTGACACACTTGAAAACATCTTTATCATCAAGATAGTGTAATCAATAGGATTTATTGAAATGCCTTATTCCACAGTTTGAGGTAGAGTAGTAATTGAAAGCGCTCGTTCGTCGAACCATGTTCGATTCCCCACATGTGCTTACTCCTGTGTCCCAATCGTAACACTGCTTGAATATTGCATAAAAGTAGACTCACTCACTCAACACCTGACTAAGAAGGGACTGTATCTAGGCCTGTGTGATGTATATGTATCTGCGCAGAGAGCAATAAAATATGAGATTCATGATAACGTTACTTACATTAACACCAAACATGCCGTCATGACATGTCCGTATGCAGCTGTCGAGAGGTATATCGTCATTTTTTCTCTTTATTATATCTGGATACATATGGGCCTTGCCAGTCTTGAAGCATCCAAAATATTCAGCCACAGCTGTAATAATAACAAGCATAACTAAATAAACCCTAGAAAAGACGTATAATAAAAAGCATGCGATACTTATTCGGTCTCACACTTGCACCTCTCAATTCTCTATTGATCAAATATATATGGTTGAACCAGGGTAAAACTTGGTGAACACATTCAAATAAGTGCTATCATTCAAGTCTGCACACCTAGGAATCAAAGTCGTCCCAAAAGTTGATCATAAAGGGTCAGTGCCGAATCTAGATGTAGAGTTCTATTATCTCATTCATTTTCGACTGGCTCCCTGAATCATACACTAAGGAAGATCCCCATGTTGAAACATATCTTTCCAGATTCTAATCTCCATATGTTCCCGTTCGTAATCATATCCTCGCCATCCCCAAAGTCCGCCCCGTACAATCCTCTAAACAACCCTTCATCGTGCAAACAGCCCCACACACAAAAAGTGCTGACTCCGAATGTCGATCGTCACCCAACCGATTCTTACGATCCTCAAATTTGGATATGATGATATTGATTCCAGTTCTTTTAACGAGTCTAAATCTGATGCTTGGGACAATGATAATACTGATCCCATCAAGATGAGTCTCGGCCTGATCCCGAATCTCATTCTAATCCTTATGATGAATTTGATGCCGATCAGTGTAATGATCGTGAATCTGATTACGAACGTGATTCCGATCCTTGCCACAGTTATGATTACAATCCTGGTGACGATCCATACTCAACCTCATTTCCTCATTATGATTCTCGTTCATTTTACCAGCCTGTCCAGAGCATAGGCGTCCTTCAAAAATCTTACACCAGTCGACCCTTCGAATTAACACAAATGACAGAATTCAGATGCAGGAGGCGATATAGCCTGATCTACAGCTAACTTGTTGTAACAGCTCGTTCAAAACTGCTGTCAAAACTAAAAGCTAAAATTAAAACATTCCATTTAGACAGGATAGAATCAGAAATGCAAAGTTTCGGGAAGGATGAGCTTAAACGTTTTCATTAAAATAGAGTAGTCGCGTATGTTGTGAGAAATCCATTCGAAATGCACCGGGATCAGACTTTTCACCTTCGTGATACGTGGATTACGAACTTGCCTGCATATGGAAATACAAGAAAAAGAGAAAGCGTCATTAATTTTCATTTGAAGCATAAATTAACGATAACATTGACGGAGGTCAAACTTAAATTTTATATGCACAATGACTTGGCATCATTGGCACAGTCAGCTTCACATTTTCGTGTCATCAATAAGATGGTCGTCCTTATGGAACCTGGTGGCATCTGAGGCCATATTCGTCGCCGAGAGAATTCCAAGTCATGGACGTTATTCGACAGTCCTAGAGGAGAGTTTCTATCCATCCCGTCACCCGATGGCAGGACAGAAAAGTGTTTTGCTATGTTTAGCAGTATGGGCCTCATACTTGTTCCAGTTGTAAAATGTTGTCATATTTCTCTGTTGCTTTGATTCCCTGACATGCATTTTCGACTGATTTCCAGTTAGCATTTAGCTCCAAATTGGCAATCAACATTTTACAATGTACATAATTTAGGCAAACATTACGAAACTACATTAATCACTACTTACGTTGTGTTTCATGGTCTTTAGCTCTATCCTTTGCATGTTGACTGTCTTCAACATTCTTCTTTGAGTATTGTTTGTCTTCAATATTCTTTGAATGCTGCTTGTCTTTAACGCAAACAGTGTCTTCATGCTTAGTTGTTAGACACCGATTTTCATGGTTACATGTCGTCATCGGACAGGCACGGCCAAGAGATCCCTACAAATCAAAATATGTTAATGAATTTAGTGTTCCTCTCAGTCGATCAATATACCCCACCAATAGTGTTTAGCTATATGTGTACTGATGAGCTATCAGCATGCCCAGTACAGGAATATTGCCGCAACATGGATGAAAGTTGTACGCCTCACTCAGCAATTTCCAGGTCTGTAAATAATCGAATTTGGACGAGACAAGCCAGTGATCAACAGCAGGAGCATCGATCTTCGCATTTAGGAACCGATGGCATGTATCAACCAAGTCTGCAAGCCTGACCACCCGATCCTGTTAGTCGCCTCTTACGACAAGCATAGTCGACTTTTATGGCAAGCATGGGTTGATGAAGGGCTCTTGTACCCCGCATTGTCACGGGTCTATGAAAAATTCCTGTGTAAAAACCAAAAACGATGTTACAGATTTCTTCAACTACTGCATTGGAACAAGACAAGGATGTGTGGTGTGTCCGCTCTTTGTTTATTAACTACACATGAATTTGTAAACGAAATGGATTCACAATCACATGAATACCCTAATTAATCTCACTTTACGTCTGTATGCCGCCAACTCCTCAGATTCATTGGGTCGAATTTTAGAGCGGATAATATGTGTTTCAGTGTTTTGAAGCAACTGGGACCCTAAATTATGATCTGTAGACATGGATATCCACTAAGGAGAAACAAAAATGATTTTGCTGTTATTTGGACTAGTGATATCATGACATCACTAATAGCAGAGAAGATATTATGCCTTTTGATATACAGGAGCCACAAGGAATCCGTAGGCCTTCATATCAATACAGTCTTAAAATCATTTGATTATATCGTTCTCCCTGTGTTAATCAACGGATCAAAACTGCGGGGTTGCAGTTTCTATGGTAGAAAGAGTGAGTGAGTGAGTTATTATTTAACGTCACATCGGCAATATTTCAGTCATATCGTGACGAGAACATTTAGCAATGAAAAGGAATATATGTATATTGTAAAACCTGTCAAGGAAGGACAGTTAAACAACTAGAATATCACAATCTGAATTAAAACTAGCGAGGAAAGTTAAAACTAATATCACTATTCGAATGGCCAATACGACATCGCCGCATGATGACCTCTTCAAATCTGGACTGACAGCCCAAGTAGGTGAAATTTCATGTAATTTATCTATATCTACTTGGGTGTCTCACTTCAGTCATTTCAACTAAAAGTTGATGTTTACAAGAAATAGATAGAATAGATTATATATTGTTTATGTTTAGGGTGTCTTTGAACATATTTAAGAGCCGTTAATATGGCGTTAGTTTCAGCTGTAAAAATCGAACTGTTGCCTGGTAATCTAGAAGATATTGTTCTGGATCCAATGACAGTGGCACAAGCCACTGCACCATCGTCCTTGGACCCATCTGTTAATAAGGAGTTACAATTGTTATATTTATGTTTTAATTGATGATATTCTTGTTTATATTGTAATTCATTCGTTTCTGATTTTTAAATACGGTCAATAGTAGGTCCACGTTTTGGCCTAACCAATTGCCAAGGAGGAGAAGTAAGAGGACGGGAAGGGGCCATATTATGTAGCTGAGTCCTGGCAGCAGCAAGAAATGGCTTAATTCTGAGCCCAAGAGGCGGAACAAGAGGAGACTTTTGTTATACAAATCGTCATAAGGAGGATTAAAGACACAATTAAATGCAGGGTTGGACTCATTAGAAGCTAATTTTGTAATGTATTGTAAAGATAGTTTTATACGGCGTTGGTTGAGAGAAGGCTCATCAGCCTCGACGTATAGACTGTCGATAGGAGAGGTTCTAAAAGAACCAATACAAAGTCTGAGGCCTTGGTGGTGCACAGAATCAAGTAGTTTTAGGTTTGCGTTGACAAGCTCCACCATATACGATGGAGCCGTAATCAAGCTAAACTTTAGATCGCACCAGTGATCTATATATGCGAAGAAGGGTAGTTAGATCCCCTCCGAATTTGAATTAGAAACCTTTAATAAATCGAGTGGCTTCAGGCATTTGGCTTTAAGGGATTTAAAATGCGACAAGAGGCTCAAATGTGAATCGAAAATAAGTCCCAAGAACTTTACCTCCTTCATTACATTGATTGGGGTACCACTTAGAAATAGTTCTGGGTCTTTATTGAGTTTGTATTTACGGCAGAAGTGTATACCATTGGTTTTTGATTTAGAAAATTTAAAGCCATTTTCAAGACACCATTATCTATTTTGTTTAAACACAGCTGCAGTTGCCGTTCAATAGTATGCATATTTTTCCCACGAGAAGACACATTGAAATCATCCACGAATAATGATTCATCGATTGAATCGGTTAAAAACCTTAAATAAACTGTTACTCTTAATACTAAATAAAGTCAGAGACAAGATACTGCATTGTGGAACACCCTGATCCTGGTTATGATGGTCAGACAGGGTAGAATTCACGCGGACTTGAAATTGTCTGTCATTTAAAATATGTTTGCTATAAATTCAGGCGAACGACCTCGCAAACCGATGTCATGTAAGTCTCTGAAAATGCCATATTTCCTGGTTGTGTGATATGCTTTTTCGAGATCAAAAAAGATAGACACATGATGTTGTTTATAAATTAGTGCGTTTTAACGAATAATTCCAAACGCACTAGGTGATCGACAGTACTTCTGTTTTTACGGAAACAACACTATATCTGTTTTCAGGTTATTGGTTTCCAAGTACCAAACAAGTCGATTATTTATCATGCGTTCCATGGTCTTGCAAACACAGCTAGTTAACAAAATCGGACGATAATTGGATGGATCCGTATGATCACGTCCAGGTTTAGGTATAGGTACTACTTTAGCGTCATGCCATGAAGAAGAAAATTTCCCGGAAGTCCAAATATCATCAAAAAATATATAAGAGCGTCTCTAAACAGGACTCTGGTAAGTGCTTCAGGAGTTGATAATGTATTTTATCAGCTCCTGTAGCAGTGTCCTGTAGGTTCTCCTCTTGTTGTCTTTGATACTGCTGGAATTTAGGTACATAATTCGAAGAGGAAGAGTGCTTAGTTTTCACCCAGTTTATGCGCAATATCTGATTTATCAGTAAGCAATTGATCTCCATGTTTCAGATGATGGACACTAAAATTAGTTCCTTTACCTTTGTTTTTCTGGACCATGTTCTATACCTTGGACATGGGTGTCCAAGAATTTATTTTGGATACATAATTTTGCCAAGATTGGCGTTTGTTCTGTTCAAAGGTATACCGTGCTTTAGCATTTAAACTTAGAAGACCGAAATTAAGAGTTCAAATAAATTTTGTGCAATGACATAGCTATAACCCATGCACAGGGCTAGGCATGACCAGCCAATTGGTTGAATCGGCTCATTCAACCATCCGTCTAGGTGAAGTTAGGGCCGAAGTGGTGTGTTAGACAAACAAGACATGGTTAAAGGTCCTCCCTCGACACGGGACGCAACCCATGGCAAACAGGTTGCCCAATTCGGCCGCTCGTTGCAAGCAGCAATTGGGTGCCGTGGACCTTGCTGACCCGGGTCCACTTGGGGGTTGGCGAGCTCTTAACGTTACCGAGCACCCACCACGAGGAGGTGCCCCTGTAGAAAGAACATAAATTCTGATCCAGCTGATGCCGCACATCCATAAAGTTGAGTCATCTCTAAAGCCACACTGGTTTGAGACAATAGGACCCTTCTTACCTTCGACTTGTCCACATGACGGATGATGTACCCTTCTCCAATCTCCGAGGGTTTGGGGGTGTTTACCAACTGACAGGTCAAGAAAGCATGATTGTATAAGAAAACCAAACAGCCACCTCTCCGAATGCACAGTAGGTTGCACATTCGAAAGCCAACCAAAGAAAAGTCCTTGACTCCTCTTGAAGTGTCACAGAAGCTAAGTCTAAAGGACTGTAAAACCACAATAATCCAGAAATATGTGGGTGGAGGCCGCCAGGCATCTACCATCTCGCCTAATTCAAGCTTTATAAGTTATGTCTCATACGCGACATTGGTTTCCCTGATCTGGGAACCGAGGTCATTTCCACACCAGAGGAGATCGCTCATCAAATTACACATCTGTGCTAAAGATAATGTCACAGCACTTAACCAACTGAGGCAGACTTTCAGAAACATTATTGATGGGGCTTGAAATTAACTTGACGAATTTGTTTTCCTGCTTTGTAAAGCGTGGTGTCTCTCACACACACAGTGATAAATGCTAGCACAGTTTGCATTTATTTTTCAGACGTTGTGACCTACAATTTAAAGAACGAATAAACTCAATTTTTTGGTACTCCTTTTATCACTGCATATGAAAGTCTTCTGGTTAGTTATAAACGGACCAACTTTTTCTCTTTTTTTCTCTCGCCCGCAAACGAAACCACAGACATGTTACGTAACTCGCTAAAGCCCTGCAGTGACGTCATAGAAGGAACGATTTTCAATTAGATGTATAGAAAATCTGGAGGAAGCTCGTCATTTTGCTGATTACTCGACGTAACCAAAGACATGCCGAATTGTTGTGTTGTCGTCAATTGCTCACTGGGGTCGGGTGATGGTGTCACTATGCACAGATTTCCACCGGACCACGTAGTTTGTGCTTAAATCGGTTGCTTGTATGTGCGAAGCTAGTGTTGTGGACTGTGGTATATACTAAATCGGATGGTTTGCACCCTACCACTCTTCCAGGATAGAAAATGGAGCTCAAGTTTCATCGAGTTTATAAAATGCTGAGTACACATTGCTGACCAAAAGGATTTTGCATGAACATAACGCTTTCTTCCTCGGACGCGAGGTTGTGACAATATTATCTTAAGTAACATTATATTGACCGCCGCCTCGCTTCCAAGAATGAACTTGTTATGTTGTAAGCAATGTCATGCAAAATCCTATTGGCCATCAATATAATACATATTTAACTACCAGTAGAAAGTAATTTTGATTATGTAAGTCGGTGAAAACAAACTTAAACAGCATTTATCCTTAGACAGGGCGCCGCTATTTTTGAAAATCGTGAAGTAACGGACTAAATTCCAATTGAATTAATGAGATTATGGTTTGTTTTCATCAAGTTAGAAAATGAACTGCTTTCTACTAGTAGTTGAATATGTATTT
Source organism: Haliotis asinina (assembly GCF_037392515.1). Lineage (NCBI taxonomy): Eukaryota > Metazoa > Mollusca > Gastropoda > Lepetellida > Haliotidae > Haliotis > Haliotis asinina. The sequence continues at coordinate 9,968,089 of NC_090280.1, forward strand.
GAATCATGGCCAAAAGGAGTTTGCATGACACAATCTGTAACATAACATAAGCGAGGTCGGGGGTCGAAGTGAAAATACTGCGCGATAAATTTCTTGACTTATTAAATTTACTTCGTTTGTAACGTTCACTCCCCAATATGTAGACACTTGTTAACATACGTCTTTATATTTGGTCTCATAATCCTAATTACTTTATAATCATACTTGTATGCATTTTGAAACTTAATAAGAAGAAGCGATCTGCGAATGTATAACAGGAATATAATATCTAGACATTTCATAGTTTGCCTATATGAATCATAATTTGCACGCACGCCCTAGTGTATGTCATTTGTATCATTACACTTCAGGACGAAAACAATGATTCTATTGAAAGCTACGACAACGTAATAAAAACAAAATGAAAATATTAATATTAAAACAAATTAAAGTTATAGGAGCTATGTCGGGCTATTACCTTCTTCGAGGAATGTATCCATCAATATCCACATAAACAAGTGATATATAATTCATCTGCAGATTTCCCAAGTGACGTGTCTTTTAACAGTCTACTATACGAAATGATGAAATCCTTTCAGGTTTTTCACATTGCTGTATAGTCTCATTGGTTACCCAAGATAGCACACCTGGCAACTGATTGCTTAGTGTGCGTCATTCTTTTTAAAAAAAGTAATTTAGTTCGCCAATAATGAACTATCGATAAATGTATTGGCGGTTAATCCTTTGACAGAAGCGTGTTGTTTTTACATAAACACAGACACGACAGAGTGTATTCAGTATATATTAGTAGATATACATACATATACACTACATTTTGACAAATCCCCATTGAAATCCTCATAAAAGTAATTAATCGATCAGTGTGTTATCGGTTCATCCTTTGATCGATGCAGACACAAGAAATGCCAAATGGGGACCTTTGTCGGGTAATTTAAGTGGCGTTACCACTAATTATACCTGTTATAAATTCATTAACTGAGCATCAAGTGAATGATGACAAATAACGTGTAGGTTTATACCACCTCACACGGATTACAACCTAGCGACACCAAGTGATTTTGACAGAATCGTCTATGAAAACAAGGGTTGTAACTCGGAAACTAGGCAAAGCAGAGACAACACTATAGCTTTCATTTTTCACTACAGCTGTCGTGATTTCAGGTTTGTATAAACCTGTAAACGAAATAGTTTACCCCCTGAAGTGTTGATGAATTCTGCATAGATCCTCATATCTATACCTACTATTACGTCACGTAGACGCGCCGCTCTGATTGGTTGAAATTTCGTTTGCGGCTGAGAATTGTACACTGTTGACACAAAGGTCGATTTGAGGTAATTAAAGATCGAAATGATCAATTTTAATGTCGGGGTGTCATTTATAACGATGTCAATGAGTGATCGTTATGCATTTGCACCCCCTAGAGTAAGCAACTGCTACAGCTAGTTCTTTAACCACAAAAGATTGTGGTGGAGGTGACCTCTGAGAAGCACACCTCACGTTTGTTAGAAATGTCTTGCATCTGCTTCACGACCCTGAAAAAGATATATTTGCTCCATTGTCTCCACACACGCAGACATAAGGACCCATATCTTCAGGACAGAACAGCTGCAATCGCACAATCGCACCCATGGTAATGTTTGACAGTGGGGCTAGCCGCCCAGTTGTTTCGGGACAACTTTATTTACGTCAACCTGCCACATTGTTAGCACATTATACCGAAATTGCTCGTCAACAGTGGTCGTCTCTCACGTCTTGGCGGAAGCAGCTAGCAACCTCATACTGACGTCTGTAGTCAGTTCAGGTCTTGGAGTGCAAAACTGGAGCTCTGCTTCTGCATGAAACCAGGGAGCCTAAGAGGGGGAGATGAAACTCCTCGAAAAGGTGCTGAACGTATGTCTCCGGTCGTTACGTAACCAGTGTAGCCGATATGGTGGCAGCGTAGTATTTATGATAGAGCCCGGTTTATTTTCAACAGCTGATTAAGTTCGCTGAGCGTTGTAACATCTAAAATCCAACATGTAGAAGATACCTTAACTGTTTTGTCACTTCAGTTTAAGTCAAATAATTGGTATTAGTGTCCGTATTAGGACAGTAGATTTGTAGTAAAGTTTCAAGTCGCTGTGTTATAGCTCACTGGCTTCTATTCACGATTCACCACCGATAAAAACTTCTTTCACACATTCGTTTAATTTGTAGAAGGAGAACATACCTTTAGTTGAAAGGTATTTGCAAGTAATAGTGACAGTTTTGTGACTTAAAAATTACTAAGGTGTAATTCAGATGTGTGAAAATTTCGCCATTGAAATGCTATACGCCGTTGTTTAAGTATTCCTAGTTACTTCCTCAAAACATCTTTCACATACACCTTTAATTCATACAAGTTGAATATACTATCAGGTGAAATGTGTTTGCAAGTAATAGTGATAGTTTCATAATCTAAAAAATAATGTTAGGGTGTATTTGAGGTGTGAGAAAAATTTGACATATCGCCAATCTGCTCTGATCCGCCATTGAAGTACTGTACGCCGTTGTTTGAGTGTTTCTAGAAATTAGTTCAAAACACCTTTCACATACACCTTTAATTCATATGAGGGGAATATACTATCAGCTGAAACGTGTTTGCAAGTAATAGTGATAGTTCCATAATGTAAAACAAAATGTTAGGGTGTATTTGAGGTATGAGAAAAATTTGACATATTGCCGATCTGATCTGATTCGTCATTGATGCCTGAGGGTTATAGTTCCATAACTTCTTTCTTTCTTGTTGATCTTATTATTTGACAAAACTGGACATGTGTTTTAAACGCTTTGTGAGAGTTTGACACTTTATTTTTGAGGGCAGTGTGATAGCGTCAGTTAACATTTTGTTAATGTCCATTCCATTCCCTACATGCGATAAGATATCTGAATTAATTATTAATGTAAACAAAAATGTTTCAAAGTATTTTTTTTGTAAAGGACAGCTGATGTTAACACGTGTTCTCGCGATACTTTTGCGTTCATTAAAATGTTTTGGGAGGGAAGGCCGCGGTGTATCATTTATGCTTTCATTCATTCACATATGTACTTATTTCTTTTATTCTTTTCGCATTTTACAATGAATGAATTAATTATAGTAAGAATTTAAGAGCAAGAATTATGTGAATGAAAGATTCTTGCTCTTAAATTCTTACTATAATTAATTCATTCATTGTAAAATGCCGACTGATACAACAAACTGACTGAAGTTGTTGAACTAGGGATAATCTACAACGTATACTCCATACAGACTCCCTGGTTAAACACAACTGAAGTTGCACTGGGAAGGAGCTAAATCGCTGTGTGCGTTGGAGCATGACGAGGCATACGTTAATTAGTACAATTGGTAAAGAAAGCAAGCGAGTGACCTATCCCCGTTGTAGAGTATCCCTGATGCTGCTAAGCGGCACTTCCCTATTTTTGGTACCTATAGACTGCTCCCTAACATGACACTAATACACTATTGCGAGTTGCTCTAATCGCATACAAAATCGGCATGAACAATAATCAGTAATTGTTAAAGAGGGGTCTTTAGGCCAGATTTAAAAGAAGTCAAAGAAGAATCAAGTCTGCAGTAAAGTGAGAAGACATCCAAAGCAAAGCAGCAGGGTATATGAATGATATTTTTTTACCTAACCATTCACCATTCTGGGTACATTTGTTACATCCTCCGTATCCGCTGTGTGCTCTAACTCTATTAACAAAGGCCCTGGCGGGTGTATCACAAATAACACATGCCAGAATAAGCTTTATAGTGGCATCATGATAATTCATCCCTGCATCGTCTGCATTTCACTTACAAAATCTTGTAGATATTGATCTAAATCTTGTGGCTTTGAGTCACCATAAAATAGACCGATCACGTAGGGTTCTCGTGCCTCGGACCCTTCAGTTCTACCAAGTATTGGCCAAAAGTGCATTAAAGTGCTTTTAAATACGGGCAGGCCATCTATATTTATATTCCCTGGTATGGCAATGGATTCTCGCATATCAACATCCTGATATCACCGATTCGTTGCATAAGTCCATTTGCAATTCCGAAATGATAATATTTTCCACCAACAATGTTTTTTATATCATAACGTACATAGGTACATAATAATGTCCTTGGATCTTTCGGTAGTGACGTATAATCTTTCCGGAGTATTTCCAATAGAGCAGAAAGGGCGGCATGTGGAATTTGATATTTCACTGGCCACTCTGCCAGTTTAACATTTATTTCATCATCTGTCTCTTTGCTATGATTACACGATGCCATTTAGAAAGTGGTCAAATGCAACATATGTCATATTTGGGATTTCACTTTCTTAGTAAAGTACAAATTCTAGTACTTTTTTCGGTTGAGTCCCATCCGGGATTCGAACCCGCACCCTCAGAGTCAGGCACCTAATCGCCAGCACACAAAGTCAGCCGCCTAGCCCGCTCAGCCACCGCTCAGTGGAAGTCGCGGTGGCTGAGCGGGCTAGGCGGCTGACTTTGTGTGCTGGCGATTAGGTGCCTGACTCTGAGGGTGCGGGTTCGAATCCCGGATGGGACTCAACCGAAAAAAGTACTAGAATTTGTACTTTACTAAGAAAGTGAAATCCCAAATATGACATATGTTGTCTCTTTGCTATCATTTAAACTGATATCGCTTTGTATGTCGAGTAGTAGATCAGGTTCATCTGTATCCTCTACAGGTAGAGGGAACATGTTGGTATTCTTTTCATCTTCACCAGATGAATTATGGATTTGACTAGTTGACTAAACTGCAGATCTTGAGTCATCATCAGATATACGGGAACGTTCTTCAGTAGTCAGACCCTCTGATCTGTTTTTCTTGTTGTGAATATGTTCATGTGGAGTCGCATAAGAATCACAACTGTTCGCTGCAATAGCTTCTAAATGTTTAGTAACACTTTCTCTGATTTTACGACGCCTTGTCCAGTTAGAATCGTTCATGGTCGCTTTATAAATACCACTCTATTACGCGTCTTAATACTATTGTTGTATCATTAATTTCCCGAACATATTTCATACTACAATTGATAAACGTTTCTATTCATAAATACTCCTATGAGATGAATGATGATTAAGTATAAAAAACATGCAATTTTCTTTCCCCAGTACAATTTCATTATACCGGCCATAATTAGCATCTGTACATCATCTAAAAGGTTTGTTTCAGAAATCCAGCTGATGCTTATTATAAAGCGAACATATATTTAATGCTTAATTATTGGTATGAATCTTTTATTTATTCGGTATTAATAATTTATAAAACTAAACAGAACTTAAAGTATGCAAACTGATACAAGAATGTCAAATAACAGTCAGAAGAAATGTTGTTCAAACTAGATCTGCCTGTATGAAAGAGACGGTTGAGAAAATGGTCCTGAGATATCAAATTATCTTTTCAAAAGTTAGGTCAGTTTCTTGCAGATTTAAAGACTGTGATAAGCAGGATTGAAGAATAGTTACCTTGTAAGTATGACACTGTTGTTGGTAGAATTTGTCAGTAGTATTACAGACAGGACTGAGAGAAATGCACAGCGTGGAGGGAGCACAAGCGGTCAGAATACCTGTAGGTGGCAAGCATGGCCAGTTATATTTAGATACACATGGATACAAGAGATATCGCATTTCAACCTCTGCTAGCTAGCTAGGCAGACTGTGGGATACTGGCAGCCAGGCACTGGCACAATGCTGGACCTATACTGTATATTCCCTGCCGGCACTGCCGATAGCGGCCAGTGTGAAACCGGTAACGGGCCACCCAGATTGTATCACGGTGACCTATTTCAGCACGGCTCCCTTGGAAGCTCCATTCGCCGCCTTACACGCGCATCCTGTGTGTCGTTGGATAACGGGACCCTGGCGCGTCGCGGAGAATTTTTCCATTTGTTTCTTGGCAAATTTATAGCCGAGCAATTAAGGTTTCTGTGATTTTAGGTTGTCTGAATTTGTTCCACAGAAGTCTCGGTGGAAGCCTTTCTTCCACCCCGCCTCCGGTGGAAGTCGCTCTCGCCTTTGTATTTTGGAAACCTTTTACTTTGTGATATCTATGCATGTTATACATGGTTGGAAACCCGAGGCAACATACTCTCCAAAAATGCAAACGTGATTCTAATGCTGCCCCTGGTAACCAGTCCAGATTGAATCTCCGACATGATGGTTTGTGTAATTTTGTTGAACTTCAATTCTTCTATATCACAGCAGTCATCATGCCACCATAGTCCGGACATGATGTAATGGAAACAACTGTTACGATTCACCTCAGAAAATGCATTTCTATACTGCGTTTGAAAGCCAGTTAAAGCGTGTGTCAGACAGTGTATAAAACGCACAGGTTGCGCATTTAGTGGTGGAGCTACATGGGTATTAATGTGCGAAATGCAACAAATACCGCAGGTGACATAGATTGGCGGAATTCAGATGAATCTGTACACCGGCTATACCGGCATCGTTAATATTTACAACTATAAAGCATTTGCACGATGATTCATGTGGGATTCTGGAAATATATAACATGCCGGTGTGCAACATTAGACATTCGCGCTACACAGGAATCAGTATACGTGACAGAGCTAAAGTGCAATGAATTAGAATAAAGCCATAAAAGCAATGCCTGCTGTCTTAATATATAAACTTTTGTGGTGGAAAGCCCCTGAATGTGCAGTTCTGCCAAGGTGTAATGTGCATTCGAGTCGCGTCTGACAGTCAAGCAATGCGCGCCATTATGTAAATGCATTTGCGCTAATGGCGGGTAAAGTCGTCGGGGATCCGGCGCGCGTCAGTGTTACGGCAGCTATAATTTCACGATCCACCATCCAAAACGTAATGTTTAACATGCATCTGAAAGCCCTTGAAAGTGCGGCTCTGCCAAATTATAATGGACATTCGAGGAACGTGAGATAATCAGGCAATGCGCGTCATTACGTAACTGTTCTTGTGCGACTGGTAGGTAAAAACGGGGATCTGGCGCGTACCTTCCGTCAGCTATTATTTCATTATCCTTCATCCAAAATGAAAGATTTAAAATACATCGGAAAGCCCTTGAAAGTGAGGTTTTGCCAAGGTGTAATGTGCATTTGTGTCACCTCAGACAGGCAAGGCATGCGCGCCATTAGGCAACTGCACTTGCACTAATGGCGGGTAACGTCGGGGGTCTGGCGCACGTCTCCATCAGTGTTACGTCAGCTGTAATTTCACGATTCATCATCCAAAAGTTAATGTTTCAAATGCATCTCAAATCCTTTGAAAGTGCGGCTATGTCAAGTTATAATAAGCATGCGAGGAACGTCTGATAATGAGGCAATGAGCGGCATTATGTAACTGTACTTGTGCGTGTGGCTGGTAGAAATAGGGATCTGGCGCGCATCTTTCGTCAGCTGTTACTTCAATATCCGCCATCAGAAATCAAAGGTGTAAAATGGGTCGGTAATACCTTGAAAATGTGGATGTGCTAAGGTATACTGTGTATTCGAATAAACGTTCCATTATATAACGACGCGTTCACTCGAGGACATAGATGTGTCGGAAAACATCCACCACAGGACACAGAGCGTGTCGCCCTCCAAGAAAGCGAGGGGTAGATCCCCAATCAATCCACCAAAAAGATAATGTGAGAAAAAGATAAACATATAGTACAATGGAACTGTAGAGGACTGAAGACTAATTATAATGAGTTACATCTATTAGTCCAAGATCTGACACCATCATCGTTCTGTCTGCAGGAAACTCATCTGAAAAAGACAGATACATTTAATTTACGTTAGTACGATGCATATCATTATTTCTCACCTTCGGGTGATGGGGCCACTGGTGGATCATCAATCCTGGTTAAGCAGAATGTTATCTACAGCCATGTACCACTTACAACTTATCTCCAAGCAGTTGCAGTGAGACTCACACTTCATGTTGTCCTTACATTATGCTCACTCTATACTCCGCCTTCTTCAACACGTCACCTGACTGATCTACGAGCTCTCTATGATCAACTTCCGAAACCTTGCATTATAATGGGTGATCTTAATAGTCACAATCCACTCCGGGGTGGTACAAATACTAACACTAAAGGTAAAATACTGGAAGATTTCATCTCAAATAATGACCTGTGCATTTTTAATGATGACCCAAGCACTTATCTACATCCTGCAACCGGCACCTACTCTTCTCTAGATTTGTCTCTTGCAGACTCTACTCTACTTAATGAATTTGATTGGTCCGTTCACAACGACCTCTGTAGAAGTGATCATTTTTCAACGATATTATCTGAATCTTCTCCGACTGATTCTTCATCTTATACAAGATGGATTGGTCCTTATTTCAAACTCAAAGCACATCTGGCACCCGTGGTGAGCCACCTCCTCGTGGTGGGTGCTGGGTAACGCTAAGAGCTCGCCGACACCCCCGTAGTGGACCCGGGGGGATATTTGGTCCACCAACCCGTTTGCCGTGGGTTGCGTGCCGTGGGTTGCGTCCCGTGTCGATGGACGACGGGATCCTGGTGGTTGAGGGCACTGGGGCTGTTAACTGCATTCCATTGCCCAGCATACCACTTTGGCCCTGACTTCACCTGGACGGGTGGTCGAATGGGCCCGGTTCGCCCAATCGGCTGGTCATGCCACGCCCTGTGCATGGAGTATATATATCATTGCAGAAATTTTATTTGGATTTTTACTTTCGGTCTTGGCCTATTTGTTCATAGAGCTTTTCAAATTTTAAAATGCATTTTTGAAGTTCTGAACTTTTGCCTAGAGTCTTATGCCCAGAAGGCGGTGGCTCATGGGCCAATCTGGTAGACTAATTATTTCTAATTCTTCTGCTGGAGTATATCATCCGGGTATCCTTGGTGCTGTAAGCTGGAGGCCCGCTTGCTTTAGCATTGTCCTTGTGATACCCCGTGGTGGGTGGGGAGCTCGGATGATGAACCGTATTACACTAACCATGGCTTATGAAACTCCAACAAAAAAAACAAAACGTCCACTTGATATTGACCCTGTTGATACTGACCATAGACCGTCTACATCGATTGAGTATTGGCCACGTTTCATTGTGATTGAGACTCCTGATAAGACACCTTTGAAGTTGAACCCCTTTGCTGTATCCAAAGGTATTCAAGGCATTGCTGAGGATGTGAAGAACATAAGACGCTTACGTTCGGGTGCCCTGCTAGTCGAGTGCGGGAAAAAGCAGCAAGCAACAAATCTGATGAATATTAAATCTTTCATGGGCATTCCCGTCTCGGTTTCTGCACACAAAACCTTGAATACAAGTAAAGGTATCGTGAGAGATAGAGATCGACTGTTTGATGACATGTCGGAACTTGATATAGGATCTGAAATGAAAGATCAAGGTGTACTATATGTCAAGCGCTTTTCGACTCGCAGAAACAACGAAACCGTCAAAACAAATACGTATCTGTTTACTTTCTCATGTCCAAACGCTCCAAAATCAGTGAAGGCAGGCTACTGCAACAAACATGTTGATACCTACATCCCCAACCCGCTCAGGTGTTTTAAAAGCCAGAAATATGGACACGGTGTAAATACTTGCACATTGTCTGTTGTGTGTGCTCACTGTGGTGAGAAGACACACACAACAGAAGATTGTGACAGCGATTATAAAAAATGCACCAATTGCTCAGGCGACCATTCGCCCTTTTCTAAACAGTGTCCTATTTGGAAAGAGCAAATGGAGATCAAAAAAATAAAATTCACTCAAAATATCTCTTTTTCTGAGGCCAAAAAACTGGTAAAGAGATCCGATCTTACAGAAAGTTATGCAACAGTAGCAAAAACATTATCGGGTTCTAGCTCTAAAACAACATCAACCACAGGCTGCCAAACTACCTTGACTTGGGTAAATTGCGATTCTCCACAGCATTTGTACCCTGCTATGTCATCACAAACTGAGGAATCACTTCCTAGTACCTCAAAGTCTCCTGATCACAAATCATCATCTCAGTCACACTCAAAGTCTCAATCGACAGCTGATAGTCAACAAACTGTGAAAAGTAAACCTAAGCCAAAGCCTGATGCTTCAAAACATCAAAGTGGCAGAACTCATAAAGGGTCACAGAACAAAATTCAATTGTTCAATAAATATGGGTCTCTTGAAGACATGGACGTTTCTGAAAACGTCCATTCTAGGGCACATAGCTTGTCGCCCTCCAAAAGAGTGCGGGGTAGATCCCCAATAAATCCCCCTAAAAGATAGTTTATTCCGATAATATTCTACAGTGGAACTGCAGAGGATTGAGGACTAATTTACATGAATTACAGCTATTTGTCCAAGATTTTACACCTTCCGCGTTATGTCTCCAAGAGACATATTTAAAACAAACAGATATATTTGACCTTCGTCAAGTTAATGTGTATCATTATTTTTCACCTCCGGGTGATAGGGCCACTGGCGGATCATCCATTCTAGTCAGACAAAACGTTATTCAAAGCCCCGTTTCACTTAATACTAATATGCAGGCTGTTGCAGTGAGAATTACTTTACATGTAGCGTTTACGCTATGCTCCCTCTATATTTCGCCATCTTCGACGTTTGCCAAAACTGATCTTCAAGCTTTATATGACCAACTCCCGAAGCCCTGTATTATAATGGGAGACTTAAATGGGCACAACCCACTCTGAGGTAGTGTAAATATAAACACTAAAGGTAAGTTGTTGGAGGACTTTTGTTCTGACAATGATTTGTGTATTTATAATGATGGTTCCAGCACATATTTACATCCTGGTACAGGGACCTATTCTGCTCTCACAAATTCAGAACTACTAAATCAATTCGAATGGTCAGTCCACGATGACCTGTGCGGAAGTGACCATTTTCCTACCGTATTAAAAGCTGTAACTCCATCAGATGTTCCTCCATCATCAAGACGAAATTTTAAAAAGGCTAAATGGGCTTTATATGAAACACTGTGTGCTGAAAAACTTACACCTGAACGTTTTATTGACGTTCCCGATGCTATTAAATGCTTTTCTGATGAACTGAATTCCATAGCTGATGAGTGTATACCAAAGTCCTCTGTAGTTCCACACATAAGAAAACCATGGTTCAACGATGAATGCAAACAAGCTAGGAAAGCAAGGAAAAAAGCAGAGCATTATTTCCGTCGCCATCCTATGGTGCATAATATAAATAAATTTTAAATTTTAAATGCTAAAGCACGGCATACTTTTAAACAGAACAAACGCCAATCTTGGCAAAATTATGCATCCAAAATAAATTCTCGGAAACCTATGTCCAAAGTTTGGAACATGGTCCAGAAAATCAAAGGTAAAGGTACTAAATCTAGTATCCATCATCTTAGACATGGAGATCAATTGCTTACTGATAAATCAGATATTGCTAATAAACTGGGTGAAACCCTTGCTAAACACTCTTCCTCTTCAAATTATACACCTAAATTTCAGCAATATCAAAAACAACAAGAAAAGAAAATTATTAATTTCAATTCTGATAACGGGGAAGATTATAATGAAATGTTTTCTATTCATGAATTCCATACTGCTCTTGATCAAGCTCATGATACTGCTACAGGAGCTGATAACATCCATTATCAACTCCTGAAACATTTACCAGAATACTGTCTGGAAACTCTCCTAAATATTTTTGATGGTATTTGGACATCGGGTAAATTTCCTCCTTCATGGCGTGACGCCATAGTAGTACCAATACCTAAACCTGGACGTGATCATACGGATCCATCCAATTATCATCCGATTTCATTAACTAGCTGTGGTTCCAAGACCATGGAACGCATGATAAATAATCGACTTGTTTGGTACTTGGAAACAAACAATCTTATCACAGATATACAGTGTGGTTTCCGAAAAAAAGTACTTTCGATCACTTAGTGCGACTGGAATCATTTGTTAAAAATGCACTAATTGATAAACAACATGCTGTGTCTATCTTTTTTGATCTTGAAAAAGCATATGACACAACCTGAAAATATGGCATTTTGAGGGATTTACATGACTTTGGCTTGCGAGGTCGTTTACCTCAATTTATAGCCAACTTTTTAAATGATGACAGTTTCAAGTTCGAGTGGGTTCTACCCTGTCTGATCATTACAATCAGGATCAGGGTGTTCCACAAGGCAGTATTTTGTCTGTTACACTTTTTAGCATAAAGATAAATAGTTTATCCAAAGGTTTAAACGATTCAATTGATGGATCGTTATTTGTGGATGATTTTAATATTTCTCGTCGTGGTAAAAATATGCATACCATTGAACGACAATTGCAGTTGTGTTTCTACAAAATAAATAAATGGTGTCTTGAAAACGGCTTTAAAGTTTCTAAATCGAAAACGAACTGCATACATTTTTGTCGTAAATACAAACCCCATAAAGACCCTGAACTATCTCTAGATGGCACTCCCATTAAAGTTGTGAAGGAAGCCAAGTTCTTGGGTCTAATCTTTGATTCACATTTGACGTTTTTACCACATATTAAATCACTTAAAACTAAATGCCTGAAAGCACTTGACTTGTTGAAAGTTGTTTCCAACTCAAAGTGGGGAGGGGATCAAGCAACCCTCTTACACCTGTATCGATCACTCATACGTTCGAAACTCGATTATGGCTCCATCGTATATGGTGGAGCCTGCAAAAGCAACCTTAAACTTCTTGATTTTGTCCACCATCAAGGCTTAAGACTTTGTCTTGGGTCTTTCAGAGCTTCACCTATTGATAGTCTCTACGTTGAGGTCGATGAACCATCTCTTACTCAACGTCGTATAAAATTGTCTTCACAATACATTACTAAACTGTATTCTAATGAATCTAACACTGCCTATAACTGTGTGTTTAATATACTTTATCAGGATTTGTTTAACAAAAAGTCTTCCCGTCTTCTTTCCCCTCCTCCTTGGCAACTGGTTAGGCCACAAGTTGACCTGACATTAACTTCATTTAAATGACTTACAATATACACAAGAATATCATCAATTAAAAACAAATATAACAATTACAAATCCCGATTCACAGACGGGTCCACGGACGGTGGCGCAGTAGCTTGTGCCACGGTCAATGGGTCCAGAACAATATTTTCTAGGCTACCGGATAGCAGTTCTATTTTCACAGCTGAAGCTAACGCCATATTAACGGCTCTTAAATATATTGAAAGACACCCTAAACATAAACAATACATAATCTATTCAGACTCTCTTTCTTACCTTCAGGCGATTAAAAATTTATCATGTAAACATCCACTTTTAATAGAACTTATTGAACTGTATAATGATCTTGCTACTGGTCAGTACGACATCGTCTTTTGTTGCTTACCCAGCCACGTAGGCATTTCTGGTAACACAATGGCCGATCATGCTGCCAAGGCAGCATTCAACAAATCTGTGAGACCACTTCTTATTCCATGCTCTGATTATAAAGCTACCATTAGATTCTATATACGTAATCTGATGCAAAAGAAGTGGGACACCCAGGTAGGCATCAATAAATTACACGAAATAAAATCCTGTATTGGTTATACCTACACCATCTGTAAATACGGATGTATAATTGCTGTATAATTTATGTTTTAATTGATTATATTCTTGTTCATATTGTAATTCATTAGAGGCTGACTTTTTAAATGATGTTAATGTCAGGTCAACTTGTGCCGAACCAATTGCCAAGAAGGAGAAGAAGGAAGACGAGAGGGAGCTATATTTTCCAGCTCAGTGCCGGCAGCAGAAAGGAATGGTTTAATTCGTAGCCCAAGAGGTGGAACAAGCGAAGACTTTTTGTTGTGCAAATCCTCATAGAGTGGATTAAAAGCACAGTTAAATGCAGGGTTTGACTCGTTAGAATACAGCTTTGTAATATATTGTAATGATAATTTTATACGTCGTTGGGTAAAAGAAGGCTCATCTGTCTCCACGTAAACGCTGTCGACAGGACAAGTTCTGAAGGATCCAAGACAAAGTCTCAGACCTTGGTGATGGACAGAATCAAATATCTTTAGGCTGCTTTTGCAGGCTCCGCCATATACAATGGAACCATAATCAATCTTCAAACGGACAAGTGATCTATGTAGGTGTACTTTGAATTAGACACGACCTTCAATAAGTCGAGCGCTTTCAGGCATTTAGTTTTTAGGGCTTTAATATGCGGAAGAAAAGTTAAATGTGAGTCGAAAATCAGACCTAAGAACTTGGCCTCCTTGACAACGTTGATGGGAGTACCATTCAAAAACAGTTCCGGGTCCTTATGCGGTTTATATTTACGGCAGAAATGTATGCCATTAGCTTTTGATTTAGAAAATTTAAAGCCGTTTGCAAGACACCATTTATTTATTTTATTTAAACACAACCGCAATTGTCGTTCAATAGTTTGCATATTCTTACCACGACAAGAAATATTAAAATCATCCACAAAAAGTGATCCATCGATCGAATCGTTTAAAACCTTGGATAAACTGTTGATCTTGATACTAAATAAGGTGACAGACAAAGTACTGCCTTGTGGAACACCCTGATCCTGATTGTAATGGTCACACAGGGTAGAACCCAGTCGAACTTGAAATTGCCTGTCTTTTAAAAATTGAGATATGAAAAGAGGTAAACGACCCCTTATAGTCTTCGCTATTGTCTGATTTAAAACTTATTCTCTTTTTCTCTTGCTGCTTCTGATATTTTGAAAAAGCTGGCACGTAGTTTGTTTAGCGAGAGTTTCACCAAGCTTATTGGCAATGTCAGCCTTATCAGTTAAATAAATTATCAACATCCTTGAGATGGTGGACAGTAGATTTGGAACCTTTGCCTTTTATTCGTTGAATCATGTTCCGCACTTTTGAAATTGGTGTGCGTGAATTTATCTTGGAAACATAATTTCTCCAAGACTGATACTTATTCTGTTTGAAGGCACGTCGAGCTTTGGCATTATTTATTTTTACAGTATTTAAATTGTGAATGGTAGGATGCCGACGAAAGTATTTCTCTGCCTTCTTCCTTTTCTTTCTGGCCCGTTTGCAATCTTCAGTAAACCATGATTTTGAATGTGGAGTGTTGCAGAGGAATAGTGTCATCAGCAATTTTATTCAGTTTATCTGAGAACAACTTAATAGGATCTAGAATATCGACAAAAACATCACACTTCAGTTCGATAGTACAAAGTGTCTGAAATAATGACCAGTTAGCCTTATCAAAATTTCGCCTTGCTGTGAGAGGATCATCAGTTGGGCTTACAGCTGTAAGTAGTGTTGGGAAATGATCACTTCCACGCAGGTCATCATGAACTGACCAATCGAATTCGTTATAAATATTTGCGTCTGTTATTGATATATCTAGAGCAGAATATGTTCCTGTGCCAGGGTGTAAATACGTGGCTGATCCATCATTGAAAATGCAGAGATCATTATTAGAAATGAAATCGTAGAGAATTTTACCGTTAATGTTAGTATCGCTACTACCCCACAAATGGTTATGACCGTTAAGATCACCCATGATAATACAGGGCTTGGGGAGCTGATCAAATGAGTCTTGAATATCAGATTGCTGGAGAGCTGAGGATGGAGAAAGATACAAGGAGCAAAGAGTGAAGGTTATTTGTAAGGAAAGGCGGACAGCAACAGCCTGAAGAGGACTTTTAAGGGGGACAGGGCTATGAATCACACCCTGCTTCACCAAAATAGAAGCTCCACAGGTGGCTTTATCACCTG
The DNA here is from genome assembly GCF_037392515.1 of Haliotis asinina. Lineage (NCBI taxonomy): Eukaryota > Metazoa > Mollusca > Gastropoda > Lepetellida > Haliotidae > Haliotis > Haliotis asinina. Next base: position 9,983,767 of record NC_090280.1, read on the forward strand.
GAGGTGAAAACGAATGGGATGAGTTGTACTGACGAAATTAAAATTTGTCTGTATTTTTCAGATATGTCTCTTGTAGACTAAACACAGATGGTTTGTAATCCTGCGATAATGATTGTAGATCCTGAAAATTGTTCCTAAGGCCTCTGCAAGTGTTCAATGTCTTATGCACTGAGACAACAACCGGTTTGTTTACAAAATGCTGTAATCCCAGCAGATTGACCGATTGCTGTCTCCTTATACATTCTACCAAAAGTGAACCATTTCGGAGGCGGGTGACATTCTTCACCTCTCCGCAAACACCTTGGATGCCCTTTGAAACGGCAAATGGATTGATATTTAATGGACTCCCATCATCAGTTGTGATAATCAAAAATCTTGGCCAGGAGGCAATAAAGGGGATACCTCTTCATCAGATGAAGAAGAAAGATATCTCCGTTTATATGTTTTAGACGAACCAGAATGTGGGTTTGGTGCCATAGTAGAAGAATAATTTTCGGCAACCCTGCCCCCCACCCGCAATCGTGTGTCAACAAGGACGATGTTGCAGTGGAAACCAGACAGCAACACCAGAGCTACAGGGAGGCTATACTCCAGAAATACAGACATGAATAGCTAAGAAATCTAAAAGATCAAATGCCAGGCTGGTTCGGCCCATGACATTAGTCTCAAGATACTCAGAATTCTGAGATCCATATCACCAGATTGGCCCATGAGCCACTGCCGTCTGGCATACGTCTCTAGGCAGTGTAATTTAATCAAATAATTAAATGCCCAAATCAAAATGGTCAAACTTGTTCAAATCAAAATGGTCAAACCTGTTCAAATCAAAACAGTTTCGATGTGCAGGGCATGTCGTGACCAGATCATTGATAGAACCGGGCCAGTTCTACCACCCGTTTAGGTGAAGTAAGGGCCAAAGTGGTGCGTTGAGCAAAGGAACTGATGCCCTCAACCACTAGGATCCCGTCCTCCACCGCCACGGGACGCAACCCACGGCCAACAGGTTGCCCAATTTAGTTGCCTCTTACGACAAGTAATGGGGTGCTGTGGACACATTCTATGGAAAGGAAAGGATATTTGCATCAATGGATATAATGTCTGACACCTGTGCATGCCATATTTGTTACTGTTAATCCATATAATTCCATATTGATTTACTTGCCGTAATGCACATGTGAACCCTGTACTTATCTTCATATGATATATGAAGATCATAGGAAAATATCTTAATAGGAAATGAAGTATATCTAGTATAACTACCTATCACTGTTTGGCTAGATTACACTTTACCGGGTGCGCGCCGCTCGAGGCTCAGCACACGCTAATCAGCAGTCCCAGCGTATCGCGCTATACTGAGTCTCATCAGTAGCGTTACTCCCGATTCTCATTATAACGCTCTCTTTCCGATCAAGCACGCACTCATGGGTAGTAGTATAGGGAATGACAGTCCGAAAACACTTTTCAAAAACCCCCTCTAAAAAGCCTCATTTACTAAATGAGGCTTTGGTGGGACCATTAGCTCTTGCTATTATTGCCCCTACTACAAAGCTACGCCATCACGTTTACCGTGACTTGGCAGGCGGTAACACTGTGCCGTACGGTACGATCAATAATTTGTTGTAAGTTTTGACCGACCATATAGGATCGGTGGCTCGCTTACGGCTATCGTCCCCTATGTCACGTTTACCTCGATGAAACAGTTTAACGTGAACCGCCTATGATCTCTTTGGTGTTCGTAATAAAGGCTTGTTGGGCTTTTTGTATCCCCTGTTCTATGTACTTTTTTTTCTCATCCTCGCTGATAGCAGACTTACGAGACTTGGACCGAATATCTTGTTTCATTCCGTTATATTTTGTGAGTTCAGATAGGATTGAACGAAACTCCTCTTCTGAGATCTTACTGTCAGAGAGTGCCGTGGAAATACGCTCACTAACTGTGTTCAGCTTTGCTTCGGCCAGAACCCTGATCTCATCGTGTTTCAATGCCTTACGATTAAGTCTGCGTGATACTAACTTAAGCGCCAACCCTACCAACCCTGTCACCCCAGCCGTTATTTCAATACCTAACACTATAGGTGCAGCCACGATGGTGGTTAACAACCCAACGCCTGCCGCCCCTAGTCCCATGCTGGTTGCCATAAGGGTAGTGTCAGCCCCGTCCACGATATTGAAAGCTCTATTATATTTTTTACATAGTGCTTTCCGCGTGTCACGGTCTTGTTCTAGTTGACGTTTCACATCACATAACTGCCTCAAGCGGAACCCATCTACGGTTTCCAACGTCTTCGCTACTTCCTCTACGACTGGGTACAGACCCATCCTATAATATATATTATGAAAGATATTTTAATTGGGTTTCAGTTAATACTCTATCAATGTATTTGAAGCTTACAAGGTCTATACCCCTAGTCAGGGTAATAGGTGAGAGTCTAATAGACTTTTCTGTTGTAATAAAAACCCCACGGAGGCTTATTAAGCGGTTTATAGGACCCGTGGAGGTATCCTTTTGTATAACAATACGGCAATATTTGTTTGAGTGTTCTTTAGCCCAGTGTATTGCCACCCCGGGTAAAATTGGGATTACTCTCGTGGTGTTTTCCGGGTCCCCCCATCTTATAAAAAAGACTTCTAGGATGATTGTGGAAGGGAAGTGTGGTATCTCAATATTCCTCACCCCGGGAAATATATTAGTGACAAATGTTAATTTACTGTCTAATCCAAAAGCTCTTAACCCAATTTCTTCGTTACCATACCATATCATGACTACTACATCACCCTCCGGAATGAAATCCCCGACCCAGATACCGCTGTTCCTAATCTTAGAGATAAACCAATTTCCGCTAAATGTGATATAAGGTGAGGCGATTGTTAAGTTGATTAACCATTTGGGCTTTTTAAAATCTGGTAACGACACCCGTCTGTATACGTTGTCTTTGAAGTGTAGGATGTATAATTCATCTTCCTCACCAGGCTGATCGAATCCCTCCGTGTCTCCCAGGTCGTTAAGCGTAGTGTTGGGATGATGACTGGTCATTATTATAATATTATTATATAATTTCCAACTGGTTTTCTGTTAATAATTCAGGGATTAAATTCATACCAATAAAGTGTATGTTGTTAGGTAGGAAGATCTTGGTTAGTGATATCTTGTTTTCCACGATCACGTTGACACCCTGCAGACTGGTGTTGGAGCCGACACCCACCCGCACGTAAACGTCGCAAACTTGATCCTTGTGTCGTTTCTCCCACCCTAGTTTGACCCCCTTCACGATCTCGACGTTATCCCCCGATGATTCCCCTAGGTAGACTTTGATGACCAGTGTTGTGTTTGATGGTATACCATCTAGTACTTTGTCCACGCCTTCGAATTCAGACACCAACTGTAATGACACGTTTTGTATACCCGTTTTACTCGATAGCATGTGGAATGGTGAATTGTTGATTGGGCTGACGACTACGCTACGTCTCTGAGTTGGGACGTAAGCCACGAGCAGGAATCCATTGTTCACGATTTTGTTTAGGTAGTGGTCTGTGTTATCAGTGAACACGTAGGGGGAGAAGATCTTAATATTGAGAAACCACTCGTCGTAATCAGGTAAAAACACCCACTTGTTATCTTCAGTGAAGGCGAGGTTATATGGCCGGTTCTTTTTGATGGTAGTTCTCTCAACATCGTCTAAGTCGAACAGTTTACCCCCGAACGATGGGTATATTCTCCAGTTGTCATCACCGGTGTTGACGAGGGCGTACTTAGTGTTGGCTGTTGCTCCTGTGGTATCTATCATATCACTTAGGACTCCACCGGAGGGGATTTCAACGCGTTTGTAAATGTTGTTTTTCAGTTGCAAGGCATACGATTTACCATCTACTCCGGGAGCGTCGAAACCGCGTGTGTCTCCGAGGTCGGAGATCCCGATATTGACACATTTTTTCACTCCGGGCCCTTGTGCGCTGGTCATGTTACGTGAAGCGTTAAGCTGAGGTATCCTATATTTACAGGATTATGATTTATATCTAACACCGATATTGTCAGCTCAGGTATGTTGCCCTGGGTTAATCTCTTATACTGCCGTGGTGAAAATGACTCAGTTCTACCGTCGTTGAATTTCTCAGTTTTCACCGGCACTGCTCTCAATATAGTGGAAGGGTGACCTCCTTGAATGTTATACGTTGTGCTCACCTGACTGAGATGAATGTACAGCTCTCGGTACGGTACTAGGTCGGGTAACTTCGTGCCTGTGACGGTTGTTGTTGGTTTTATCTCGTCAGGAGACATACCGAGCATCCTTGCTAATGGTCGGCCGAGCCTCAAAGGGTTTATTCCATTGTTGATTAACACCACTGTACCGTTTGAGTCGTTCATCTTGAGTTCGGCTCCCAGGGGTTTGAAGACCTCGTCGTTTAGAGAGCACACGCTGTAGTAGCCGTCAGTTATCTGGCTGCGAGTTCCACTGACGAACAGCTTATTGTTGCTGATGTTGATGTTAGTCCATTGTGGTAGGTAGGTGATATCGCAGAGTGCGACTTCGAGTTGACCTGACGTGTTATCGATCGCGTGCGTCAGCTGAACGGCCTCACCACTCGTTATTCCTGGAAGTGTTATGTACATATTACATATATATTTATTTATATAATAGTTTTAAAATGTATTCCCCTGGTGTGTTTTACCCTAAACTGGATGTAGATTTCTCCCCCATGAAGATCGTGGTTGCTCCTGAGTTGTATTTCAATGCCCAGCTTTTAGATGTGTTCGATAAGTATAAGCTTATGGTGACTAACATTGAGGCAGTCCACGCGTGGTTCAACAACCCTATGCAGTTCTGGCAGAATCAATTCAACTTTGCTGTGTGGTGCGCTACAACGGGGTGTGGTGTGGCATTGGCCGACTCTCAGCGTGGACCGCTGAGTCAGTCTGTGTTCAAGTTCCACGTGTACTACCAGGTCAGACGTATCCTTAAAGAGATCAGTGCCCCCCTCCCACAGGACAAAGCGTGGGACGCAACAAACAACCCATACGATAGACGGGCCTACGAACGTATTTGTAATGAATTCGAAATAAACCCGAAGACGGATTGGCGTTTGCCGGGGCCGAACCACGGGTTGGGTATTCCTTCTGATGGCGTGCGATCAGTGAAAGAACTCAGTGATCTTGTATTGAAACAAGGTAAACTACGCCCGGACTTTGCTTTGTCGAGTAATGAATGGAGGGATGATCGTATGAACTTTAAAGGTGGTGTTGCTTTCACAGTCCAGAAAGTGGAGCAGTCAACCGCAGACGGGTGGAAAATGTTCATGCTGGACACATCGAAAGGATTCACTCGTGCTGGTACAATACGCTTGAACGACTCGATTCGAACGTATGTGTGGTCGCTGTTGGGTGCGCAGTCGCAAACGCGTTCCAACATCATCGGTAAGGGAACTGCTTACGACGCTCAGAAACAATTCGTTGCCAACGTTGAGGATGCTATTAATTCTCCAGTTGATCTCCCGCGGGCCATCGAACGCTACCAAAACGTGTTAGAATACGCCAGATCGAAAGTTAACTACGTGTTCGGTGTGGGGCTGTATATGTCTCCGAGTGATATGCAACTGAGAGTAAAAAAAGTGGTGGGTTATAACAACAAAATAGTCATAGCCACGGCGGACCAAAAGTTGGGTATCAACCCCGATATTAACACCCCACATATCCCACACACCCAACCACGTGAAAAGGGTATAGTGGCGCCACCTCCGGAGCCTAAAGTTCAACCAACACCACAGGAGGTGGCCCCTCATATGCAGGTCTCCTATCAGCAGCATATTGATAATAAAACAGCCTTAGTGATTGGTGGGGTAACTTTGGGACTTATTTGGTTAAAGATTTCTTAGCCGCTACGTACACCAGACCCGCCACGGCGACGATGGCTGCCCACAGGTTTTGACTGAGCCACATGGCAGTTTTAGACAGAGCGCTCAACAACCACGAGATGATGCTACCCATTATGCCGGGAAGGGCTTCGGCGGCTTTACCAGCCAGTTTAGCTAGGCCTTCCCCGAGTTTTTTAATCCAGTCTTTAACACCCCCACCGCCACTTGGAGTTCCCCCACCGGCACTTGGGGGTGTGGGGGCACCCCCCACCAGTGACACCACCAAGGTTGATATGATGAAACCCAATGCAGTCAGAATGCTGGCGATGGTGATCCCTTGCTCCCGGAACAATATCCGAATCCTGTTGGCTAAAGTTGTATCTTCGTTCAGTATTCTATCGATTGTTTCCCGAATGCGACTGATCTGGGATCGAAGATGTTCACGATTCGAGGAAGCGGCTTCCAATCGTGTACGTCTCTCGTCTTCTAAATCGCGTAGTCGTTCATTGATACGACGCTTCATATCATCGTCGTCAGTTTCGGTGAGTTTGGTTTTTTCCCTAGCGATGTGCTCGTCGATTTCGTTCAGTTTCCCCATGTTGTTCACGAGTTCTCCACGCACGCGTTTCACAGCTTCGTCTAAACCGCGCAGTTCCCTTACCGGAAAGTCAAATCCCGGTAACGGTTTGTCCCACTAGGTGCTCAACAGTTTTTCTATGCTGTCCGAGGCTTCTGTAGCACGCTCTGGCGTCATTTCATCTATAGTGGTGAGGTGGGATCTGGTAGCTTGCAGATCTTCTTTAACGGTCTTAGGTATTGCACCACCGTAATCAGGCATGTTTAGATGTTCACGGATAAATTCAGCACCACCATTGCGGCTGGCTAGAGTTGACAAGGCCAGTGGTTTTTTATTGATCTTATTAAAGAGGTCAACCCCTGGGGCAGACTTAAGACGTAGAACACCCTTTGTATCAACAAAAAAATTCTTATGGTATATACCCTGTGGTTCAACGTAGTTTTTATCTCTTCTTAAACTTTCGTAATAATCATTTACCGTTGTTTCCAAGAGTTCTTGGCTCAATGGTGAACTAGTAAATGAGGTCTCTTGCTCATCAGATGCCTGGGCACTAGCGCCCCGCATATCATCCATAGGTATGTCTTCATCCATTAGTATTTAAATATATTTTATTTATATATAACAATGTACGGCAGAAAATTAGATCCTTTCAGAAAATTGAGAGAGCCATTAGGTGCCAGAGCCGTGCGCCAGTCGGTGACTATAACCAACAATCCCAGCAAGATAGACCAGAATCAAACTCTGCTGGTTAGATTTCCAAACCTTGGTGAGAATGACCTCATTGTACCAGGCACTGTTCGACTGGCGTTCAATATCACGTTGACCTCCGACAACGACAAACGCGAGCTAGTGCGGAACGTGGGTCGAGCTATCATCAAGAAAACGACCGTCAAGATCAGCGGTAACGAGGTGTTGAGTATCGACGACAGCGACGTGTTTCACTGCTACAAGGATCTCTGGAAAAGCGAGAGAGAACGAGTCAATGATGTGTACCAGGGTATCAGCAAATCAACCCGGGCGCGCATAGGATACGTCTTCACGACAGACCAGCAAGACAAGCTATCGGACGGTGAAAAGGCCATCGCTCTAGCATACGGGAATCGATTCTGCGTGCCGCTCGACTTCGAGTTGCTCACGGGACACGCGCCGTTTTACCAGGCCGCGCTGGGTGATAGGCTCGAATACGAGCTCACGTTTAACGACTATAGCAAAGTAGTGCGTACGCCGAACGGTGATGAGGCCAGTTATGCCATAGACAACATCTCTCTGGAGTTCGACATGGTCACTAGCCCGGAGCTGGCCAGGCAGGTTCGAAGCCAGTACTCTGGGAAGATGGCTATCCTGTACGATCGTGTACTGAGGCATAGATCAGTCGTGCGAGATAAGAGCGACACTGTGTGGAATATCAACCTGAACGTGCCGGCGCGATCGATGAAAGGTATCCTGGTCGTCCCCGTGGAGGATTATGATCCATTCCGGAGGGACAGCGAGAAGTTTTTCAACCCCGAGATTGAAAAGGTGGAAGTTACCATCGAGGGCGTGCCCAACCAGCTGTTCAGTCATGGTATGAGGCCACACCAGCAGTGGGATGAGATAAAAAAGCTACCAGTGGGGGATTACATAACAAAGGACCTGGACCTCGGCTCCGTGCAGATCGGTGAATACCTGACCACCAAGTACGCCCTATGGTTGGACATGCGATCCACGGATGATGATAAACTGCATGGCAGCGGGCGTCGTATAGATAACGGCAGCGAAGGGATAACTATCCAGATTAATAAGAAGGCTCAAACCGCTGGTAAGTTGAAATTATATCTGTACGTAATTATGGACGCGCAACTTAATATAGACAATGGGAGATTCGTGCAAGCCATCTACTGATGGGGGGTACCCCCCACTACCCACTGACCCACACTGCGCTATCATATGCGGGCAGACTGGCTGTGGGAAGACCGTTTTCGTGTTGGATATGTTGGAGGGTTACTACAAGGATGTGTTCGATAACATCGTTATCATGTGCCCTACTCTGAGCATGAATAAAACGTACGCGCGACCTTGGGTGATGACGGACCCGGACGTACACAAAATCGACCCTGGAACACGCCTGCAGGACTGGTTGAAAGCTCTTCACGAGAAATTTAAAGGGGAACCGACGCTGTTTATACTGGACGACTGCAGCGCTAATCGCGAGATAACAAAAAAGAGAGACATGCTATCGTACCTGGCCTTCTCCGGCCGGCATGCAAATCACAGCGTCTGGGTGCTAACGCAGAAGTTCAACTCGGTGTTGAAAGACCTCAGGGAGCAGACGCGATGGGTGGCCTTATTTCACTGCAAGGACAGGGATTCGTTTGAGGAGTGTTTGAGAGAGAACGATGTGATGAGTAAATTAGAACGGGAACGGGTGAAGAAACAGCTCGCTGAAACTAAACACGCTAAGCTCGTTCTAAAGACCGACCAACCAGTAGCATATATAGTATACTAAAGCTAAGCAAAGCTAAGCTAAAGCTAAGCAAAGCTAAGCAAATGCTAAGCATAGCTATGATATTTGAAGTATTTGTCGTGTGCAACTTAACCTTCATTTCTCTGTGTTTTGTCTGCATCGGGTATTATATAGTTAAAACTAAATCTTACTTGTTATATTATAAGATGGAGTGTGAGGAATTGCTCGAACAATTGTCTGTGGAGGGTTCCCCAACTGGGGATTCCCCCAAGCGAGAGAAACTGGTGGCGTTGGCTGTTGGCGGCAAAGCCAAACATTACTTTGGAGACTACACACCGGATAAAATTCACAAAATGTCAGCCGAAGAAATCGATAAGCTGTACGCTAGATACGAGTCCCGGCTCGGAGCAGAAATGACAAAGACAATAGGATCGGCTATGACCCAGATATACACCGGTATTGTATCACACTTCCTTCCCATTCCACCAGAGCGCCGACTTTACTTGTGGGAGGACCTAGATAAAGACCCTTTTATCGAACACGCCGTGAGCTCTATCAGCTGCGGGCTGTACCACAAATATGGTATGTTGTTGGCTCCAGTGACGGCGGCGATTATCACGGCAAAACATTGCCAATTTGAGAGAAAGAATAATAATAATAGTATAGATGGATGCTGCACAGGAGGAGACCCCAGTGGTGGTACCCCCTTCACAGGAACCAGTGACGGTGGAGACCACTTCAACAGTAACCAGACAGAAGAATCCTAAGAGAGTAGCTGCCGGTAAAAAACGGTGGTGTAACCAACATAAAGTGACCAATCCAACCCGACTGTTGTTGGCTGTAGGTGTAACTGCTGCCGTGGTTATAACATGGTTATACGTGGGGGTACCCTCCCACAGTGAGCCACCACCCACCCACAACAGTGGGGGTATGGGGGTATCCTCCAACAGTGGGGGTGTGGGGGTATCCCCCATGGTAGATCCGCATATCATGTTATAATTTAAAATATTTTATATCATATACATAATGTCTGAGGGGAAAACGTTCGTCAACGACGCATACCACGCCACAGTGGTCGCCAGTCTAGCAGTAGGGTACGCTCGGTTGACTAAAATGGTGCTTAAACAACCAACTATCAAGCTAGATTTCAACCTGCAGGATATGGGTATGCTCATAATGAACCTTGGTATGGCGATGGCCACAAAAGACATCCTAGTAAAACAAGGAATAATACCTGATAATATAATGAAATAAATATAGGGATGGCCACGATAGCTATGATGGTCGGTGGGGCGTTAGTGAATGCCCTGGCATTTTCCGGGAGTAATTTCCTCTTCTCGAAACTACGAGATGATCACGCGGCTGAAATACAGGAAGAAAGGAAGCGGCACGATCTCGCTACTGAGAAATTACAAAGAGCACAGGCCGAGTACGCTAAAAAACGCCTCCAGAGGATCGATTTTATTAACGAACAACTCACGTGTGAAAACCATGCCGTTCAAACATTCAACGATGTTGATGAAGCAATGAAAGAATACTATCTACTAACTGGTAAACACTTGGAACCGCTCAATAAACCCACACTCGCTCAGTACTACACACCATCCAAGGGACAAATGAATCGTGAACTGGGCTTCATAGTGTTGGGTATAGCAGCTACTGCGTTGGTTGCTAAGCAATTAAACTAAAATACCTATATAAGTAAACATGAGACCCGCTCCATACCGATGCGAATATATACTTATGGGGAAGACCGAGGCCTGTGGTAGGAAATGCAGGAATCAGGGGTTCTGTTGTTTCCATATGGGAAGTCCTAACTACACGTGTTCTGTGTGTGGTATCGGGGTTAAAGGACACTACTGTTTATGTAAAGCTCACGGAGCGAACGTAGTCAGACATCAACTCATATACGAGAATAAAAAAGGCTACATAAAAGAACGTAGGCGACTGCTCAAGATAGCCACTTAAGAGTTACCTCCCCTTACTGTGAACCAATTAGACATTAGTTCTCTTAGGTGTAAACACGATGTCTACTGTAAGCGAGCTCAAGAGGGCCGCAAAACAGAGAGGTGTTATCGGGTATTCTAGAATGCGGAAGTCAGCATTGTTGAGATTACTAGGTTTAGAAGCCCCTCCTACGGTAAAACAATTAAAAGCTCAAGCAAAACAGCTTGGACACACGGGTTATTCAAACCTGGGGAGAGCCGGGTTAACCGCATTGTTATCACATGCCCCCGTAGCACGTCCCACTGTAAAACAACTGAAAGCCGAGGCACACGATTTGGGTTTAGGCGGGTATTCCCGTATGAGAAAACCACAGCTTTTAGAATTATTACGACAGAATAGAGCTATTGACCTACAGTTAGTGCGCACTAAGCACGCTGTAGGTAACTATTTGGGAAGTTGGCGCATGGACGTTGATAGAAATATAGACATTACAGATATCAAGCCTCTGATAGCTGATAAGGTCAACCAGGAACTAAATAATCTAGGAAGTATCAAGTTTCAGATCACAGTGAAAATGTCGCTCGATAAGGAGGGCACCACAGGGGTCACTGAGTATTTTCAACCTTACTTCCGAGGCCAACAAGAGGTCGTCACACATACAGAGACCATTGACGCATCAATCGATAATAGTTTTCAGCAGATACGAGAATACCTAGAACGCTACACGCACATGGGGTCCGGGTGGGCTGTAGATAAAATCGATAACGTCTATCTAGACATAGCTAAATACGTGCCGTTCAGAGGCGGGTCATACCTAGCCTTGTCTCCCTACTATAAGAACAAACAAGCCATAGTAAACGTTAAGAATAGAGGAAATGATTGCCTGAGGTTAGCTATCAGGTCAGCCTTATTTCCAGCTGCCACTAATCCGAACAGGCCTTCTAATTATCCACAGGACGATGGGCTCAACTGGGATGGTATAGATGAACCCACCCCAATATCCCAGATCACTAAAGTAGAAAAACAGAATAATCTGGCTATAAATGTCTTTGGACACGAAGGTAACACAACAATAGTACACAGGGTCAGCCCGGTGAAGGATCGCCAAGTTATTAATTTATTCATGATCAAGCGAGGTGAAACGTATCACTACACGTGGATAAAAAATCTCAGCCGGTTGTTGCACGACCAGTCGAAACACGATGGGGAAAAACACTTTTGTGTACGATGCCTACATGGCTTCACCCGAGCTGATTTATTAGAATCCCACCGGGATGATTGTCAAGGTGTGGGGCAGACGGCGATACGAGTCGACATGCCTAAGGAAGGTGACAATATCCTAAAATTCAGTAACCACAAGAATCAAATGTCTGTGCCTTATATTATATACGCCGACTTCGAAGCCTTAGTTGTGGGTGGGGATTCCCCCACACCCCCTAGTGGGGGTAGCTTCACCCACAAGACACAAGAGCATAAAGCCTGTTCGTTTGGATACATTGTCGTCCGTTGTGACGGGGAAACGAAAGCTCCGGTAGTGTATAGGGGCCCTGACGCGGCTGAAAGGTTTCTAAAGTGTTTGCAGGAGGAAGAAAAAATTATTAGGAATACATTATATAGAATCGCTCCCATGCGTATGACCCGAGCCGACAGGCTAGCTCACGCTAGTAGCACTAACTGTCACGTGTGCGACTCACCACTTAACGGTGATTCGGTGAGAGATCACTGCCACATAACTGGTAAGTATAGAGGCGCCGCTCACAACGCGTGCAACCTCAAGCTTAAAATCAACCCTAAGACAATAAACATCCCCGTTGTCTTTCACAACTTGAGAGGGTACGACTCACACTTGATCATGCAGGCCATCGCGAAAATCAATGGTAATATATCGTGCATCCCCAACAACATGGAGAGATACATCTCCTTCAGCTTAAACGGACTTAGGTTCATTGACTCGTTTCAGTTCCTCCTGTCGTCACTCGACAGTCTGGTCAAGGCCAACAATACCTTCCCTATCACCGATCGATACACAGACGCCGAGACTAGACCCCTGCTTATGAGGAAGGGTGTGTACCCCTATGAGTACATGGATAGTTGGGTCAAGTTCACCGAGACCAGACTACCTCCTATTGACTGCTTTTATAGCAAGCTGAATGAGGCGTCCGTCTCACGAGATGATTACTCGCACGCGACTAACGTATGGAATAAACTGGGTTGTAAGAACCTGGGCGATTATCACGACCTGTACTTGAGGACAGATGTACTGCTGTTAGCCGACGTGTTTGAAACGTTTCGGCGGACATGTTTCAAGCAGTATAAACTCGACCCCGCATGGTATTACACCAGCCCAGGTCTGTCGTGGGACGCCTTGCTTAAAAAGACCGGAGTTAATTTAGAATTGCTCACAGATTACGACATGCACCTATTCATTGAGAAAGGCTTGCGAGGTGGGATTTCCATGGCATCCAAACGATACGCGAAAGCAAATAATCAATACGTGAAAGGTTACGATCCTAACAAACCAACCAATCACATTCTCTACCTCGACGCAAACAACCTGTACGGCTGGGCCATGAGTCAGTATCTACCTACAGGGGGATTCGAATGGGTACCCCACGTTGATGTTATGAGCATTGCACCAGATTCGAACAAAGGTTATATCCTCGAGGTTGACTTAGAGTATCCCAAGGCATTACACGCATCGCACAACAGCTATCCCCTTGCACCCGAACGTATGAGGGTTAATACAGACTGGATGTCTGAGTACCAACATAACTTGTCAGGTGGGCGTGTGACGGACGTTGAAAAACTCGTGCCTAACTTAATGAATAAGACCAAGTATATCGTTCACTATCGCAACCTACAGCTGTACCTGTCGTTGGGTATGAGGCTGACCAAAATACACAGGGTGCTCATGTTTGACCAGAGCCCATGGATGGAGCCCTACATCAGAATGAACACAGACCTACGAAAAAAAGCCACCAGTGATTTCGAGAAAAATCTCTACAAGCTCATGAACAACTCGGTGTTTGGTAAGACTATGGAGAACCTGAGGAAACGCGTGACCGTGAAGCTGGTTAGATCTAGTGAGGAAGACAAGCTCAGGAAATTGATAGCCAGTCCGGCATTCAACCGTAGCAAGATATTCACAGACGACCTGGCTGCCCTACACATGAAGAAAAGTCACATAAAATTCAACCGGCCTGTTTACGTGGGGATGAGCATCCTCGATTTATCCAAACACCTGATGTACGACTTTTACTACAACGAGCTCAAGAAACAGTACGGCGACAGGTGCGAAGTGCTGTACACTGACACGGATTCCCTGCTGATGGAGATTCGAACCGAGGACGTGTACGAGGACATGAAAAAACACATCGATTTATACGACACCAGCGACTACCCTAAGGCCCATGCCATGCACAGTACGGTAAATAAAAAGGTCCTAGGTAAGATGAAGGACGAGTGTGCTGGCACGCCCATAGCCGAGTACATAGGTTTGAGGCCTAAGATGTACTCCATACTGAAAGCCGACAATAGCGAGATCCGGAAGGCTAAGGGGGTTAAGAAGTATGTGGTGAAACAACACATCAAACACGCCAGATTCAAGGAAGCCCTGTTCAAGACCCGTACCTTTAGACATAAAATGAACACACTTAGAAGTGATGGGCACAAGATATACGGACTGACTATAAACAAGACGTCCCTATCGCCTATGGACACGAAACGTTGGATAGCTATTGATGGTATAAACACATACGCGTATGGACATGAAAAAATTTGAGTCTATTTACTACAGCCCGCGTGGGTACTGGAAAGGAGCTAGCGCAGTAGATAAGCTAGCTAAACTAGCGCGAGTACCCCCGGAGGAAGCCAAAGCGTGGCTTGAAAAACAAGCCCTGTGGCAGATCTATTTGCCTGCACCACGCTACGTACCTAGAAGGAGGTTCGGTATTAACATACCTAATAGCATTCACCAGGCAGACCTACTGTTCCTACCTCACGATAAGAGGTACAAGTATGCCTTAACCGTAGTGGACGTAGCCAGTCGTTACAAGGAAGCCGAACCCTTGACCACGAAAGATTCGGCCCAGGTAGCCAGAGGATTCGAACGTATATACAAACGCAGTCCGCTGACGTGGCCAACAGAGCTGCAAGTTGACCCCGGACGGGAGTTCATGGGTGCCGTGTCACAACTGCTAGCCAAACACGATACGAAGGTCAGGCGTGGCACGGCCGGAGCCCATCGCAGCCAAGCCATAGTTGAGAGATTTAATAGGACTTTGGCTGAGCGCTTGTTCGGCTATCAGTATGCTAGGGAGATGACCACCCCTGGAAAACGATCGACTGAATGGGTCACGAGGTTACCCAAGGTGGTGTCGGCAATCAACCATGAAGTCACCCGTCTCACCGGTAAGAAACCGGCAGACGCTATCAAACTAAAATCAATAGTTGCAGAGTCGGCCGCTCCATTGCGTGGGAAGGAGAAACAGATACCGGATAGGGCCCTAGTGAGGTATCTATACCAGCCGGGGGAACACGAGGGCGATAGCCGTAAGCGAGCCACCGATCCTATATGGTCAGTCAAAACTTACAACATAGATAAAGTGGATATAAAAGCCGACGAACCTAACTTGTACTACTTGAGGGATGGGCCGGGTAGGGGGTTTGTAAGAGAAGAATTATTGATCGTACCGTACGGCACAGTGTTACCGCCTGCCAAGTCACGGTAAACGTGATGGCGTAGCTTTGTAGTAGGGGCAATAATAGCAAGAGCTAATGGTCCCACCAAAGCCTCATTTAGTAAATGAGGCTTTTTAGAGGGGGTTTTTGAAAAGTGTTTTCGGACTGTCATTCCCTATACTACTTGGGTCCTTAGGGTTAGGGACCCCCCCCCCCCCCCCCCCCCCGGGTCAAACACGCACTCATGGGTCCTTAGGGTTAGGGACCCCCCCCGGGTCAAACACGCACTCATGGGTCCTTAGGGTTAGCAAGCTTTAGGGGTAGGGTTGGCTTACAGTAACACGTTTCGTCCCACCAGGACTCATCAGTGCAGCTTGGTTTCCCTAAGGAAACTGCAGACGTGTTTCGTGCTGTCTTGGCTGTTTGGGTTTTGGATTTTGCCGAAACACGTCGGAAGATCCTCAGTTCTTCACCTTGAGGGGTTGGCGTTCCAAACTGGGCTTGGTCTCCAGTCTCTCAACGACACGATCCATGTTCGGAGTGTACACTTTCTTCACTGCTTCCAGAAAGGCGAGATATTTGTCCTCCGCCCCGGATAAATATTTCTTTCGAAATATATACTCCACGAAGTATGAATCATAGAGAGCTTTCGTGGTACCGGACGCAGGGAGACCAGTATTTTTTGGAGTACGCCTTCCAACAGTCGGTGATGATTGTAGTGCCTTTGGCCACGTACTTCTCGATAATTGGGATCAGAGTGTCCGCACTTCGGTCTGGCAATGACGTTAGAAACACTTGCCGACTCTCTCGCTCGATTCCACCAAGAACCCACACTCCATCGACCCTTTTCCCACGGTGGTACTTCCTCTTGCCAAACTTTGACTCGTCAATCTCCACCGTGGTTCCAGGGCCGCCAATCTGCTCGCTGTCTGACTCAATCACGGACATGCACACCTCGCGGCAGAACATGTTCCAATCGACCAGGGTACTGTTCGATCCCACTTTGAGCTCGCGCTGGATCACATGCAGGGGGGTCTTGTACACCCAGTAATAGAGATGTTTCATAATCTGGCACATCGTCAAATGGGATCCGGAAAACCAGCTCCCCTCCCTGATGGAAACTTTCTGATCGCAGCTCTTCACCCGACAGCGCCATACTAGCCCGTCTCGTCCGTAGCTGGGATCTTTCTTCCTCGTCAATTCACCAGTGCCACAACGGGGACAGGCTCCAGCAAAATCGCCGATGATCCCTCGGGCAGTAAGCCAGTCAACGAGCGTTGACGAATCAAACGTGAGACGATAAACATCGTCGTACACCATAGCTTCACACGATTGGATAAGCGCCATCTTCGAAGACAATACTGAGGTGTGGCTTCTCAAGTTGATGAATGGGGAGGCGGGACCTAAGCTCTGCGCATGCGCAGAAAAAGAAAAACTTGTTTTTCTTTTTCTGCGCATGCGCAGAGCTACTGTGTTAATGACACGGTAAACGAGCACTAGGTAACTGTGATCGCACCGGTGGTCCCGAGGTACCGTGTCCTACTAATTAGACGACTAATTAGCACACGTCTGGAATCCGCTGACTCCCGCAGAGCTCGTTCGAACCCCCGCAGCGCCAGGTAAAAAAACAGAAAAAGTGCGCCCGGTAAAGTGTAAGACTCCCCACTGTTTTTGCTTCATTGGCGAATGAATTGGAAATCGATGTGCAACTTGTACAACTCGATTCATGCCTCAAATAAGTCACTATGACCATGAAATCAAATGAGTTCATAGTCACAAATCGCCAACTTTTCATTCCAGTGTTGCAATGGGACCATGTTGAATACTGATGTAACACAGAAACCTCACTGGGCCTGCAATAATAGGGCTGCATGTCTGAAATTGTGCTACAAGGTCTGTGTTTAGCATATGGTTGTGTTCGCACATTGCTGAACATAGTGGAGCATGGACAGAATTGTGTAGATTATTTCTGTGGTTGCACATCCCACAACATTCCGTTTAGCAGAAAAGTCTTGATGTTAAATATAGGTGTGGTGATTTCTGGAGAAGAGTGAGGTCTCGTGCAAAGTAAGCCCGTATGTCTCACCCAATTTATCTTGTTGCTTAAAAATCCAGGAATCAATTTGTGTCTATCTGTTACTGTGATGAAATCCTGGAAATATATGACAAAAAAAATCAAACCCTGTCACCCGGTTACAGCAAGGAGTGAATGTGAATGTGTTTCACTGCTGTGATTACAGCACAGAAATGTGCGCTCTCCATTTACACCAAATTTTGACTGAAAATATTTGGATATGTATTGCACGTGTGTGATATCATCCTAGCATATGATAGAAAGTGCTCACATTTGTTGCATTTGTTCATATCATATAACTGAGAGACTTTATTCCTAATGTTTAAAGGTCACATGCAACCAAAAAATCAAACATAATTAAAACACATTTATCACTTATTCATGACATATAATATACATTGCTGCTTTTAAAAAACAAATAAACAAACTTATAAGCGTACAATCGCGATTCAAAAGTGCAATATTTTGTACTTGGGCTTACTTCCCCTTAAACGAAGCACTCGTGAGACCGAACCAAGTCATAGCGGGTGGATATGCACTCAAGTGTAACGACGGCTTCCGATTGGCTGTTTCATTTGCTGATATGCTGAGGGTTCATTGTGTGTGCAGAAAGATGATTTGTTTGATGGGCATTTTAGAAGTATAGCCAGTCACAAGAAAGTAAGATTCTTTTTGGATAACAACTTCTTTTTGTGTACTTGATGCGTCGTTTCAGTATGGATTCATATACTGTTGTCAAACAAAATCATATACACGAAAAGAAGTCGTTATCCATGAAGAATGTATATAGAGATGTTGGATTTTGAAAATACATGTTCTTTGAATTTGCGCTCGATCCAATCCAAAATCGTGTCAGTAGAGATGGTAAACTACTGCGTGGCTGGAATCTGTTATTCGCCCAAGTAGAAAGCAAGACTTGAAACTGACAAGAGTTTGGACCAGTTTCCGTCAGATCCAGTCATCCAAATAAAAATAACATAGTTTGTTTGCAACCCACAGACATAAAAACAAGTCATGTGTATCACATGTGCCTAATTACATAATGTGGCAGACACGGGACTCGGGTCATAAATCAACTTATTTTCTT
The DNA here is from genome assembly GCF_037392515.1 of Haliotis asinina. NCBI lineage: Eukaryota > Metazoa > Mollusca > Gastropoda > Lepetellida > Haliotidae > Haliotis > Haliotis asinina. Next base: position 10,002,422 of record NC_090280.1, read on the forward strand.
TATGTCTGATAGGTGTTAAGTTCAAATTGCAGGTGGTCAATGATTGAAGCTGTGTATTGTATATTGTCTTTAGCAGACAGGCAGACAGACATATAGGTGTGAATAAACCAGACACTGAGCTTTCTCTGTGACAGAGACTGCTTACCACAATGAACAAGTTTTTATACGTAACGAGTAGATTATTTACTTGTTTGTGTACACAACCAAGATTAGACTACTGCTCACGACCTCAGACGCTGGGCATGCATACTGTTTCAAGCTCCGCGAACCTATTCACTGCGCATGCGTTATGGACGCAGCGCAGCACAGCTGTTGAAACCAGTTTTCCCCCCAGCGCTGGGGGGAATTTAGTGAAACGTTTGAACTCCGATTTCGCGGGCTTTTTTTCCATCTGTTTTTTTTTCAACTTTATTGGTTGAATTGGCTTTTTTTATGATTTGTTTCGGTAAGTGCATACCGAAAGGTACCAGAATCTGCAAAGTTGTGTTTTACATTGCATGTGACCTTTAATAATGCCTAGAGACAAGAGTCCACTGGTTCTTTTCCACTATGGACGTGTATGTTGTGTGCATGAGCTGCATGAGTGTCTCACATGAGTGCCTGGTAATTAAAACTTTCACTCGTCTCCCACAAGGTGCTGTATCATTAAATGATAAATGGCTCTATAACGGACATGGACAACCTGCCTGTAGCAGTATGTTATAAGATCGTTAAACAAGTAGCCTGTAAGCAAGGGTAGTTTCAAATAAATCTATGGGTTGCTGTATCGTTTAAGGACACTACAAATCGCTGCACAAAATTTTGTCCAATGGAGAAACTCCGGAATAATCTTTTTTGATTTTCGCGTCTCGTTTTTCTGGCGATATGAGTGTGATCTTTCAATAATCAAGTCTGAAACAGACAATCCAGTGGCCACCAACATGAGCATCGAGCTACGCTATTTGGATATGATGACAAGCAAGTCAGCTAGTCGGACCATCCTGTGTGGGTGAAGACTACCTCTCACCCGGATCTTCACATGTGCAATTTTGGTATCCACAGCCTCGTTCTTTTGGCGCACCAGAGAGCTATAAGGCTAAATTCAAATTCGGGTTGACCTACTTATATATCTGAGAGTGTCTCATTGGTCAATTTCACGAAAGTTAAACATGTGTGAGGCTTGCACCCATTCAGGCTCTCATCGCTCAGCAAACTGTCAGGATTTGATTAATCTAGAATAGAGGTAAAGGTAGCGTTAATCTGGACTCACTCGCTCACAAATGAAGAGTGTTCACTGCGAGATACATTGTTGGGAATGATGGACCTACCTTTACCAGTCACGCTTTGAGTACAAACGCTGCTGACAAACAACCCCAAACCAGTGACATTTTCACATTTTATTGAAAAGATAACAAGTTATAGCAGCAAGTCATTCCAAACATGTACACGAAACACTACTACATTTTACACAAGATGATGTGGGAAGAGGGTGTGGTTTGAAATTTAGTGGAACATCAAACTAACAAAACGAAAAACAAAGAAAATATACTTAATTATTTTTCTTGGAAACGTATTGCTGAATGTGGGGAAGTAGTATAAGTAATAGCGGCACAAGACCACTACTGGTGAACATCCTATTTACAAAACGAAAAAAGAATAAATTAAATTTGATAATTTCTTCTTGAAAACCTAGAGCTGAATGTGTTCTTTGTGTTTATTAAACGTTTACAAATGTAAACCGTTATGGTTTTGATCGATCCAGTACCACTCACGTCATGTTATACAATGCCATTGTGTTATAATAGCCACACCGCGGGTTCCCATAACTCAGCCACTTCGGAATATTGCAGTAGGAGTCTTCAGTACGCTTATACTGATGTTTGATGATGAAATTGCAGAAGCACCCTATAGCACACTGTGAAGAAAATGTAAATACGCAATGTTTTTAAGAGCCAGTGAAAATGTAACAAGACTTAGTAGAGTGATGTTGATAATTACCGAATAGCTGACAACACACCCCGCCTAATTCCTACTGTATCACACAATAATTTATACACACAACGAACCTCTCAATGTGTATCATATTCACGTCTGAAGTCGAGTTAATCCCGCACAGGAAACATATTTCAGGCAAGCTTTTAACAGGACCAAATTTTCAGCTTTTGCACTTCTTTTAGTCCTGCGGCTTACAACCTCTGTGACGTGTGTTTATGCTGATCTCCAGTCTTTCACATGCGGTTGTGTAATTTAGTCCGTTTCAATATATAGCTGAAATTTCAGGAAGTGTTTCTTACTAATCAGGAATAAACGTCAGTCTACTGTAATTTTGCAAAGAATGAAATTGAACAAGACGACGGACTGTTTATAGTGGTGTGAGATATACAGTGTAAGAGAGTGAGTGAGTTTAGTTTTATGCCACACTCAGCAATATTCCAACTACATGGCAGTCAGTGTAAGAGAGTAACCATATATCATGTGTATAAGAGCAGACATCTCGTTACTAACAACGTCCGACATGTTATTATTTTTACTGCAATATCTCAACATTCAGTTAATCATGATAAAATTATCCTGTAACTATGTAGATAAAACAAATACACAAATATACAAATAGTGAGTGAGTGAGTTAATATTTAATGTTACATCCGCAATATTTCAGCCATATCGTGACAGGGAAAAAAACACTGAAATGGAATACATGTGTATTATAAAAACCTGTCAACAAAGGACAGTAAAACAACTAGAATATCACAGACAAGAATGTAAAACTAGTAACTATACCTTACACAATTTATCTATAGCATGCAATACAATATAAAAATGGGCTATAGGTTGCTAACAACTGAAGGTAGATCACCATACTAGGAACCAAGGGGACTTACATTACTTTTGCTACCTGTATGGACCCTAGCTGGATTTACATCATCACCTCAGCCGTCAGCAATATGGGGAATCTAGTCATACTTATTGTGCGACTATAGCCTGGAAATTTAGAATTTACTTTGGTTGTTTGTGAAGGAGTCTCAGGAGGACAATAGTTTCACAGTACTTCAACCCCCCCCCCCCCGTTGAGGATACAGCCACTAACAAGCCACTCACAAGACTTTAAACTTCCAATAATAAAATATTTATCTATATATAATTCAGTTAATAAATCTAATTCTTTTAAAAATGCAATGATGAAATGGGAACTTGTGTTATTAAAAAGATCCTTCATAGGTCGTGAATTAACATACTGATCCCTTGTGATGGAATACTCAACACAGTCAAGCAAACACACTAAGTGATCGACAGTACTTCTGTTTTTACGGAAACCAAATTGTATCTCTGTAAAATTATTAGTTTCCAAACAAGGCCATTATTTATCATGCATTCCATGGTCTTGCAAACACTGCTAGTTAGTGAAATAGGTCGATGATTGGAAGGATCCGTATGATCATGTCCAGGTTTAGGTATTGGTACTACTATGGCATCACACCATGAGGGAGTGAAGTTACCTGATGTCCAAATATCATCAAAATTATTTAGAAGAGTTTCTAGACTGGATTCTGGTAAATGCTTCAGGAGTTGATAATGTATGTTAGCAGCTCCTGTAGCGGTATCATGAGCTTGATCAAGAGCAGTTTGAATAAAAAAGTTTCATTATAATCTTCCCCATTATCAGAATTGAAATTAATTTCTTTTTCCTTGCTGTTTTTGATACTCCTGGAATTTAGGTACATAATTGGAAGAGGAAGAGTGTTTAGCGAGGGTTTTAACCAGTTTATTTGCAATATCTGATTTATCTGTAAGTAACTGATCTCCATGTTTAATATGATGGATAGTAGATTTAGTACCTTTACATTTAATTTTCTGGACCATATTCCATACCTTGGACATGGGTGTCCGAGAATTTATTTTGGATACATAATTTTGCCAAGATTGGCGTTTGTTCTGTTTAAAGGTACGCCACGCTTTAGCATTTAAAATTTTTAACTTATTCAAATTATGCACAATGGGATGTTCTGCTTTTTTTCCTTGCCTTCCTAGCTTGGTTGCACTCATCGTAGAACCATGCTTTTCCAATATGTGGCACTGCAGAGAAATTTAGTATACACTAATCAGCTATGGGATTCAGTTCATCAGAAAAGCATTAAATAGCATCAGGAATGTCAATGAAACGATCAGGTTTAAGTTTTTCAGCACACAGTGTTTCATAGAAAGTAAAGTTAGCCTTTTTAAAATTCCACCTTGATGGTGGACGAAAATCGGATGGAGTTACAGACTTTAGTATGGTAGGAAAATGGTCGCTTCCACAGAGGTCATCATGGACTGAACATTTTAATCCATTTAGTAGTTCTGAATTTGTGAGTGACAAGTCGAGAGCAGAATAGGTCCCTGTACCAGGGTGGAAACGTGTTGGAACCATCATTATTGATACTTAAATTATTGTCAGAAAAAAAGTCCTCCAACAATTTACCTTTAGCGTTTGTAGTTACACTACCTCAGGTAGGGTTGTGCCCACTTAAATCTCCAATTATAATACAGAGCTTCGGGAGTTCATCATTATAGAAGATCACTGAAGATCAGTTTTGGCAAACGTCAAAGACAGAGGAACATATAAGAGCATAGCGTAAACACTACATGTAAAGTAATTCTCAATGCAACAGTCTGCATATTAGTAATAAGTGAAACAGGGCTTTGAATAACGTTTTGTCTGACTAGAATGGATGACCTGCCAGTGGCCCTATCACCTGGAGGTGAAAAACAATGATGTCCATTAAAATGTCAAATGTTAAATGTAGCTGGTTTTTTTAAATATGTCTCTTGGAGACAGATCGTTGAAGGTGTATCTTGGACTTATAGCTGTAATTCATGTAAATTGGTCCTCAGTTCTCTGCAGTTCTTTTTTCTAGGGAGATCTTTTAGGGAGATTAATTGGGGATGTACCCTGCACTCTTTTGGAGGGCGACAAGCTATGTGCCCTAGAATGGACGTTTTCAGAAACGTCCATGTCTTCAAGAGACCCATATTGATTCAACAATTGAATTTTATTTTGTGACCCTTTAGGAGCTCTGCCACTTTGTTGTTTTGAAGCATCAGGCTTAGGCTTAGGTTTACTTTTAACAGTTTGTTGACTATCATCTGTCGATTGAGACTTTGAGTGTGACTGAGACGATCATTTGTGACAAGAAGAAGACTTTGATGTACAAGGAAGTGATTCCTCAGTCTGAGATGATATAGCAGGGTACAAAATCTGTGGAGAATCGCAATTTACCCACGTCAAGGTAGTTTGGCAGCTTGTGGGTGATTTTTGTTATTTTAGAGCTAGACTCCAATGATGTTTTTGCTACTGTAGCATAACTTTCTGGAAGATCAAGATCTCTTTACCTCCGAAAAAGAGACATTTTGAGTAAATTTGATTTTGTTCATATCCATTTGCTCTTTCCAAATAGGACACTGTTTAGAAAAAGATGAATGGTCGCCTGAGCAGTTGGTGCATTTTTAAAAAATCACTGTCCAAGTCTTCTCACCACAGTGAGCACACACAACAGTCAATGTGCAAGTACTTACACCATGTCCATATTTCTGGCATTTAAAACACCTGAGCAGGTTGGGGATGTAGGTATCAACCTGAGTGTTACAGTAGCCTGCCTGCACTGATTTGGAGAGGAAAACAGATACATATTGGTTTTGATGGTTTCATTATTTCTCCAAGTTTAAAAGCGCTTGACGTAGAGTATACCTTGCTCCCGCTTGCAGCACCAAGGATACCCGGATGATACACGCCAACAGAAAAATTAAAAGATTAATGATTCCACCAGATTGGCCACCACCTTCTGAGCATAGGACTCTAGGCAAATAATTTCATGACATGTTAGAGCACAAAAACCAAATGATTAAAATTGTTCAATATCTTTCTCAATTGTCAAAATTATTTCCATGCGCAGGGTAAGGCTTGACCAGCCGATTGATAGAATAGAGCCAATTCTAGCACCCGTGAAGTAAGGGTGTTTGAGCAAAAGGAACACTGTTCAGGCTCCCATTGCCCTCAACCACCAGATTGCCGTCCTCCACCGACACGGGCCGCAACCCATGGCAAACAGATTGCCCAATTTCGTCGCCTCTTACGGCAAGCAATGGGGTGCTGTGGACACATTCTGCCCAGGGTCCACACGGGAGAAGAGCACTTAGCATTACCCAGCACCCACCACAAGGGGGTGGCTCTTCCCGGGTGCCATATACAAATACTGCCATGAATGCATCATATAATTTATGATAATATCATAATAATTTATGTCAGTATATTTAGGCATAATTTAGCAATTTACGCATATAACAATGCGAAAATGGACTTCGGGTGGTTAAATAGATACTTACCAGATGTCGCGCTGAGCAGCTACATGCAAAATAACAACTCTTTCATATGTGCAAATGAGGGAGGGATTTTCTTGTTCTCTGCGGATAAAGTTGCCATGAACGGTTTATCAGATGACAGTACCGTATACGACTTTGGCAGAATCTGGTTCTTCATGCCTCCAATATTCCTTCAATTTTGTTCAAAATATAGCAGTTGGAAGGCAAGTATTCACAATTGAAAAATTCAATAGGAAAAGATTCGACAAGAAAGTCCATCAAAAAGAATGTTGCATTAATAATTACCAGTTTTACTCGATTGATGTTTAGTTCAAAATGCAGTTCTTATTTATAAATCATATAACTTCCAGGAATCAAACACGTATCCCTGAAAGGTGTCCATTCACAAATGTGTTCCAATCTGCATTTTTAGTGTAGACCACTTATCTGTATCAAATCATATGTTATTTTTATTGATTTCAGATATATCTGGTTGTTTTCTTATTAGAACATTATTTCAGTAAATGCACATTATGGAGAAAGCTGAACTGTTTTGTGTAGAAAGAGACTTGATACATGAGGGCATCAATTCACCAGTGTCAGTGACATCTTCAATTATTTCACGTCTCAATAGAAATAATGGGGCATACGGACGATGAGAATGCAGAACACAATTACTGGGAGCCTTGCGTTTAAATACAAGATTAATGTCTATGGTTTTGGTGATGTTTGGACGTAGTTTATGGAAGCCAACATTTACTGGCCACGGAAAATAATGGACGTATGTATATTAACAGTGGCAAAAGGGGTGAAAATAATTGAATGACGTGCAAGGTGCCAGTCACTAATGGGGAGCAGTCTAAGCGAAATGACTCTAAACAAAGTCGTGAAATTAACTGCCCTTGACAGACTGATATGTCACGGTTGAATATTTCAAACGCCTATCAACATATGTACAGTTCATATATGGATAACAAAGCCTTGTATTAAGGTTTGGACCTGAGCAATGTTCTGAAATGTACATGGTACTATATTTAGAATGGGGTATCCCAGTTCTGACCAAGACTTGGATTGCCCTTTCATGGCATGCGCATATAAGCTGCTGTCACAATCAGCAAATTGAACTTTGTTCGGTAATAGCCGATTCTTCGGTAATACCCAACACCATTCTATTTGGGATTACACTTCCTTAGCAAAACACAAATTCTGGTTGGTTGGTCCCTGGCAAGATGATCTAGCTTCAGATATTGGATAGCCTGTATTATTTTGCATTGTTTTCTGCAGTAGTAGACTTTTTAAAACCAAATCTGTGATATTCCTGTATTTTACAGAGTAAATGGTAAATATACTGAACCGAAAAAGAAACGCAAGTTGATTTAAAAATGTCAATATTTCTTAATCTGTTGAAAACATAATCTTAATAGTACGAAAAAACAAGAGACAAGTGATTGCTGAAGAAATGAGTCGTGATCTGTGGTGACAACAACACAAGTTTATGTTATCAAACCACCCTCATACACCAAAAAACGTGAATCAGTAGCGCATGTGACCTGCACTGGCTGCAATGGAGGCAGCACAAGGACATCAACATCAACACGTGTCTGAAAGAAGGGTTGGGGAATTTGATTCCATTCCTTGACCAACCTGGCTTCCAAATCTCAAAGGTTCTGAGGATGAGCAACTGTCTGTTTCTGTCCACCAATTTCATCACACACATGCTCGATTAGTGGCATATCCGGGGACAGAGAGGGCCAGGGCAGTACAACAATGTTGTTCCCTCTGAGGAAGTCCAGTGCAGTGTGAGGACAAGCATTGTTAGCTGGAATGTCTGGTGCTGAGGTTGGGCCTGGAATAGCGGTACAACGTGGTGTTGAAGGCCCAGGTCTCTGCAGACTACAGCAGTCACACGTTGACAAAACACGTGTAAGCGTGGTCTGTGGTAGTAGCTGAAGCTACCCCCTACCATGAATCTTACACCTCCCCAGCGGTCAGCTTCCACAACACAACAACTGGCGTAACATTCAAACGTTCATTACGTCGTCTCCATACACGTAATCGGCCATCGGCGTGGGACAATTTGAATCTGGACGCATGACAAAACAACACTTGTTGCCATTGCTGACGTCGCCAACGTTGGTGTTGTCGCGCCCACTGTAAATGATTTTGACGGTGCCATTGTGTCAGAATCAGACCAATGTACGGACAGCAGCATCTGATCCCTATTGCCTTCGGACCATGACGAACAGTGTCTGCATAGAGATGTGACGTTGTGGCCCTTGAATGGTCGCAGCTGTCTGTGTTGCTCGTTGCTGTCGGTTGCAAAGATGCGTAACCCGGATATGACGATCTTACGCTGGCGTTGTTACCCTCGGACGTCCTGAACGTGGTCGTTTGCGAACATTACCAGTTTGGTGACAGCTTGCAGATAATCTTCTGATTGGTGCCACGTGACATCTGAAGGGATTGACCACTGCAGTTGGTGTGGATCCGGTCTGCAACATTCCAACAGCGATTCCTCGTTGCTGTTTCGTTAGACGTGACATGTTTTCTCCGCGTTGTCACAGTCAATTTTGTGTTCTATGGTGGGTGTTTTTCTGACCTGCGTTACAAAGCTTCAAACTGGAGTGAAATGCACGCGTTATTGTGTGACGCAACAAACACAAGAAAAACATGGTCAAGAATAAGCGGCAACAACGGCAAAACCATCTTCGAATGCTTTGTTCTATAGTGGTATACTTTGCTGTCCCACAAGGAATGCACTTGGAATGTACGTTTTGCGGTTCAGTATATTTATTGTGGTTTATTGTGGCATTGAATGTTAACTCTCACTCACTCTGGTTGGTTGGGAGGCTGAGTCTTATCTTGGACTAACAGCACTGAGAGCAATGAAACATGAGATTCATAGTACTCACGATAATGTTACTTACCTCAACACCAAACAAGCCGTCATGGCATGTCCGTGTGCAGCGGTCGAAAGGTACGTCGTCATTTTGTTTCTTCACTATGTCTGGACCCATATGCTCGAGAGCGCCAGTGTAGAGACATCCAAGATATTCAGCCGTAGCTGTAATAATAGCCAAATATAACTATATAAACCCTCAAAAAAATGTATAAAGTACAGAACGTACATGGCTGGACCAGGGTCAAAATTGGTGAACACATTCAAACAAATGGTATCATTCAAGTCTGCACACCTAGGAATTAACGTCGTCGAAAACAAGATCATAAAGGGTGAATCTAGATGTGGTGTTGTTATATCTCATGATTCATTCTCGACTGGCTCCCTAAATCATACACTAATGCGACGATTCCCATTTCAAAACATATTCTTTCCAGATTCTAATCTCCACTCTAAACAATCATTCATCGTGAAAACAGCCCTAGACACAAATACTCCGACGAACAGAAAAGTGCTGACTCCGAATGTCGATCGTCACCCAACCGATTCTTACGATCCTCACATTTGGATATGATGATATTGATTCCAGTCCTTTTAACGAGTCTCAATCTGATCCTTGGGACAATCGATTTCGATCCTTCCAACAATGATAATGCAGATCCCATTGAGATGAGTCTCGGCCTGATCCCGAATCTCATTCTAATCCTTATGATGAATTTGATGCCGATCAGTGTAATGATCGTGAATCTGATTACGGACGTGATTCCGATCCTTGCCACAGTTATGATTACAATCCGGTGATGATCCATACTCAACCTCATATACTCATCTTGATTCTTGTTCATTTTACCTGCGTGTCCAGAGCATCCACGTCCCTAAAAACATCCGAGACCAATCGACCCTCCCAATGAAATCAGTTGTCAAAATTAAAAGTTAAAGCATTCCACTCAGACAGGATAGAGTTAGAAATGCAACGGTTTGAGCACGATGAGCATGAACGTTTTCATAAAGCACATTAACCATTGGAAATCACTGGGATGAAGCTTTTTACCATCGTGATAACTGGATAACGAACTTGCCTGCTCGTGGAAACACAAGAAAAAGAGAAAGCAGTTATTAATTTTTATTTGGAATATAAATTAACGATAACACTGACGGAGGTCAAACTTAAATTTTATATGCACTCAATCCTGTCATAATAGCAATAACGGATTTGGCAACATTTCCACAGTCAGCTTCACATTTTCGTGTCATCAATACGATGGCTCTCCTCATGGAACATGTTGGCATCTGAGGCCATATTCGTCGCCGAGAGAATTCCAAGTCATGGACGTTATTTGACAGTCCTAGAGGAGAGTTTCTATCCATCCCACAATCCAGTGACTGTCATGGCAGGACAGAAACGTGCTTTGCTATGTGTAGCAGTATGGGTCTCAAACATGTTCCTGTTGTAAAATGTTGTCATATTTCTCTGTTGCTTTGTTTCCCTGACATGCACTTTGGACTGATTGCCAGTTAGCAGGTAGCTCCAACTTGGTAAACAACATTTAACGATCTACACAACTTAGACAATCATTACGAAACTGCATTAATCACTACTTACGTTGTGTTTCATGGTCTTTAGCTCTATCCTTTGCATGTTGATTGTCTTCAACATTCTTCTTTGAGTATTGTTTGTCTTCAATATTCTTTGAATGC